>NW_017102018.1:3555-5667 GCF_001263275.1 Habropoda laboriosa
ATAGTAATTTCAATATCTGACACGACTGCCGTGTTACTGTTAAACGAAGCGAATATACAACTATAACGTCCCTCATGGAGATAGTATTTCTTAGCGATATTCACGTAGCGTACCGGTACGATACTCGTACTCGAAATGGAGTACGCTTCTGCTATGCATTCTGGACATCGGCGCCGAATTTTCGAACTATGATGTAGGGGAAAATACAGATAATACGAAGATAATATACACCTATAACGACGAGCATGGAGATAGTATTTCTTCGCGAGTTGCACGTAACGTACCGGTACGATACTCGTACTCGAAATGGAGTACGCTTCTGCTATGCATTCTGGACATCGGCGCCGAATTTTCGAACTATGATGTAGGGGAAAATACAGATAATACGAAGATAATATACACCTATAACGACGAGCATGGAGATAGTATTTCTTCGCGAGTTGCACGTAACGTACCGGTACGATACTCGTACTCGAAATGGAGTACGCTTCTGCTATGCATTCTGGACATCGGCGCCGAATTTTCGAACTATGATGTAGGGGAAAATACAGATAATACGAAGATAATATACACCTATAACGACGAGCATGGAGATAGTATTTCTTCGCGAGTTGCACGTAACGTACCGGTACGATACTCGTACTCGAAATGGAGTACGCTTCTGCTATGCATTCTGGACATCGGCGCCGAATTTTCGAACTATGATGTAGGGGAAAATACAGATAATACGAAGATAATATACACCTATAACGACGAGCATGGAGATAGTATTTCTTCGCGAGTTGCACGTAACGTACCGGTACGATACTCGTACTCGAAATGGAGTACGCTTCTGCTATGCATTCTGGACATCGGCGCCGAATTTTCGAACTATGATGTAGGGGAAAATACAGATAATACGAAGATAATATACACCTATAACGACGAGCATGGAGATAGTATTTCTTCGCGAGTTGCACGTAACGTACCGGTACGATACTCGTACTCGAAATGGAGTACGCTTCTGCTATGCATTCTGGACATCGGCGCCGAATTTTCGAACTATGATGTAGGGGAAAATACAGATAATACGAAGATAATATACACCTATAACGACGAGCATGGAGATAGTATTTCTTCGCGAGTTGCACGTAACGTACCGGTACGATACTCGTACTCGAAATGGAGTACGCTTCTGCTATGCATTCTGGACATCGGCGCCGAATTTTCGAACTATGATGTAGGGGAAAATACAGATAATACGAAGATAATATACACCTATAACGACGAGCATGGAGATAGTATTTCTTCGCGAGTTGCACGTAACGTACCGGTACGATACTCGTACTCGAAATGGAGTACGCTTCTGCTATGCATTCTGGACATCGGCGCCGAATTTTCGAACTATGATGTAGGGGAAAATACAGATAATACGAAGATAATATACACCTATAACGACGAGCATGGAGATAGTATTTCTTCGCGAGTTGCACGTAACGTACCGGTACGATACTCGTACTCGAAATGGAGTACGCTTCTGCTATGCATTCTGGACATCGGCGCCGAATTTTCGAACTATGATGTAGGGGAAAATACAGATAATACGAAGATAATATACACCTATAACGACGAGCATGGAGATAGTATTTCTTCGCGAGTTGCACGTAACGTACCGGTACGATACTCGTACTCGAAATGGAGTACGCTTCTGCTATGCATTCTGGACATCGGCGCCGAATTTTCGAACTATGATGTAGGGGAAAATACAGATAATACGAAGATAATATACACCTATAACGACGAGCATGGAGATAGTATTTCTTCGCGAGTTGCACGTAACGTACCGGTACGATACTCGTACTCGAAATGGAGTACGCTTCTGCTATGCATTCTGGACATCGGCGCCGAATTTTCGAACTATGATGTAGGGGAAAATACAGATTATTAAATATTTCGACTTTAAATATAATTCCTTCACCAAAATGTATCCAACGAAATCGTATCTTTTTTTGATACCGCATACAAATGTGTGCTTTCTTATTCAAAGCTCACACGATTCCGGTCTTACTCTTACACGAAGCAATTATACACATATAACGTCGCACATGGTTATAATTATTCTTCGCGACCTTC
>NW_017102019.1:0-291 GCF_001263275.1 Habropoda laboriosa
AGAATGCAAAGCATAGACGTACGCCATTTGGAGGACGAGAATGGTCCCAGTATGATATGGGAATGTCCCGAAGAACTACTTTAACCATGTGCGGCGTAATAGGTGTATATTCGCTTCGTTTAACAGTAACACCGGCACCGTTTGAGATTTGAATAACAAGGCACACCTTTGTATTCGGACCAGAAAACGGTAATGTTTCGTTGGTCACATTTAGCTTTAGGAATTATGTTTAACGTCGAAATATATCATTATCTTTATTTGCCCCCACCATCGTAGTTCTCATATTCGACG
>NW_017102020.1:0-758 GCF_001263275.1 Habropoda laboriosa
GCTTAGTTTAACAGTAACACGGCAACCTGTTTGAGCTTTGAATAACAAAGCACACCTTTATATGCTGTATCAAAAAATGGTAAGATTTCTTTGTCACATTTAATTTTAGGATCATTATTAACGTTGAAATATTTTAATTATCTGTATTTTCCCCCACCATCGTAGTTCGAAAATTCGACGCCACGTCCAGAATGCATAGCGGAATCAAACACAATTAGAGTACGAATATCTTCGCGGTATGTTATGTTAATGACGCGAAGAACTACTATCGCCTAGCCGACGTAATATGAGTATTTTCGCTCCGTTTAACAGTATGACCGGAACCGTTTGAGCTTTGAATAACAAAGCACACCTTTGTATTCTGTATCAAAAAATGGTAAGATTTCGTTGGTCACATTTAGTTTTTGGAATTTATTCACGTCGAAATAATTAATTATCTGTATTTTCCCCCACCATCGTAGTTCGAAAATGCGATGCCGACGACCAGAATGCAGCGCAGAATCAAATACCATTTTGAGTACGAATATCGCCGCAGTAGGATATGTGAAAGTCACGAAGAACTACTATCTCCTAGACGACGTTATATATGTATTTTCGCTTCCTTTAACAGTAACACGGGAACCGTTTAAGCTATTGAAAAAACAAAGCACACCTTTGTATTCGGTATCAAAAAGAGGTAAGATTTCGGTGGTAATATTTATTTGATGGAATTATTTCTAACGACGAAATATTTAATTATCTGTATCTTCCCCCACATC
>NW_017102021.1:0-589 GCF_001263275.1 Habropoda laboriosa
ACCAACTACGGCGATATTCGTACTCTAAATGGGGTTTGTTTCTGCTATGCATTCTGGACACCGACGTCGAATTTTCTCTCAGCGATGATGGGGCAAATACAGATTATTAAATATTTCGACTATAAAAATAAATCCTAAAACTAAATGTTACCAACGAAATCTAGCCTCTTTTTGGAACCGAATACGAAATTGTGCTTGGTTCTTCAATATCTCACACTGTTGCCGTGTTACTGTTAAACGAAGGGAAAATACACGTATAACGTCGGCTAGGCAATAGTAGTTCCTCGCGACTTTCACATAACATACTGCGGCAAATGTCCTACTCTAATTGGCTTACGATTCTGCTATGCATAATGGACAGCGGCATCGAATATAAGAACTACGATGGTGGGGGCAAATGCAGATAATTAAATATTTCGACGTTAAAAATGATTCCTAAAACTAAATGTGACCAACGAAATATTAGAATTTCTTGATACCGAATACAAAGGTGTGCTGTGTTTTTTCAATAGCCCAAACGTTGCCCTGTTACTGTTAAACGAAGTGAATCTACAGATATAACGTCACGCTTAGAGATGTTATTTCTTCG
>NW_017102022.1:0-252 GCF_001263275.1 Habropoda laboriosa
ACAAAGCACACCTTTATATTCGGGATCATAAAATTGTAAGATTTACTGAATACATTTAGCTGAAGGAAATATTTTTAAAGTCGAAATATTTTGTTATCTGCATTATCCCCACTATCATAGTTCGAAAAGTCGATGCCTATGTCCAGATTGCTTAGCAGAATCGTACTCCATTTAGAGTACGGGCAACGCACCGGTACGTTACGTGATATTCGCGAAGAAATACTATCTCCAAGAGCGACGTTATAGGTGTAT
>NW_017102023.1:0-405 GCF_001263275.1 Habropoda laboriosa
CATCGTATTTCGAAAATTCAACGCCGACGTCCAATATGCATGGCAGAACCGTACGCCATTTAGAGAAGATGAAGCGTCCCAGTATGATATGCGAAGGTCGCTAAGAACTACTATAACCATGTGCGGCGTTACATGTGTATATTCGCATCGTTTAACTGTAAGACCGGTACCGTTTGAGTTTTGAATAACTAAGCCCACCGTTGTATTCGATATCAAAAAATGGAAATATTTCTTTGGTCACATTTAGTTTTAGGAATTATATTTAACGTCGAAATATTTAATTATCTGTAATTTCCCCCACATTGAAGTTCGAAAATTCGGCTCCAAAGTCCAGAATGCATAGCAGAATCAAACCCCATTTAGAGTACGAATATCGCCGCAGAAGGTTATGTTAAAGTCGCGAAG
>NW_017102024.1:0-403 GCF_001263275.1 Habropoda laboriosa
GGTTTGTTACTTCAATAGCTCAAACGGTTGCCGTGTTACTGTTAAACGTAGCGAATATACACAAAAACCGCCGCACATGGATATAGTAGTTCTTCGCGACCTTCGCATATCATACTAGGACGATTCACCTTCTCTAAATCGCGTATGGTTCTGTCATGCATTCTGGACGCCGGCATCGAATTTTCTAACTATGATGTCGCAGGAAAATGCAGATAATTAAATATTTCGACTCTAAAAATAATTCCTAAAACTAAATGTGACCAACGAAATCTTACCCTTTTTATGGTACAGAATACGAAGGTGTGGATTGTTTTTTTAAAATCACACAAGGTTCCCGTGAACCAGTTAAACGATGCGAATATACACCTCTAACGTCACATTTGGAGATATTATTTCTTCGCGA
>NW_017102025.1:0-548 GCF_001263275.1 Habropoda laboriosa
AAATCGCACTATCACGACTTTCAGCGTAAAACTGTAATAAATCTGCAGATTCTTACATCTTTCTTATTTCGTATTTTTTTTCTTTTTCATGAATAACAAGTAAGTCGTTTAATAATTGTGTTATTAACTGTGTTATCGTTTCTTTATTCCGAGAGGAATAAAGTGTTTTATTACTTATGAAAAACTTACCCATTCGTCCACGAATTAATCTGCTTCGACCGAACTGGGTCAGTGTGTCGATCCTGACCTATCCGAAACATCTGATTTTACGACCGTGTCGATGAACTCACATGATCGTTCCTCGCCAAACGTCGCGCGGTCCGCGGGGAAAGTGTGGAAAAAAACAAAAGACTTCTCGGCGTTCTCGACGTCTTCTTTCTGCGTTCGACGTTTATTGTTGTCGATGGCGATGTTTCTTGTGTCTGTATTAACGCTCATCGGTGAGCTCACTTCCCCGCACCGATCACTTCCTCAACAGGGAAAGATTGGTATTTTATCATCATAAAATTCATTAATCAAATGCCACCGCCTGACCAGGGAATCAAACT
>NW_017102026.1:0-406 GCF_001263275.1 Habropoda laboriosa
GTTATTAGATATTAGCAATTGTTTGTAACAGTTCTCTATACTCGAGTACGATGAATAGGGGACGCTCCCACATAATATTTCATAAGTCCTAAACTGAACTGAATCTGTTTATAAAGTTATATAAGAATGTAGCTGAAGGAATTGTCTTTCAGACGCGTGTAGTTAGTTGCATGAGAACTTTGCAGAAAGCTGGAGTTGTCGATCCCTGGAATAGACTAATCATCCAAGGCTGATAAACTGTGACGATTAGTTCTAAAATTGTCTACTAGCTGGCAGCATCATCCAATAGTCCTAGTGCTGACATCTGTGGTTACAATATTGTACCTATGATAAAATATTAAATGTTAATGTTAACTTAGATAAGGACAGGCTAATGCGTGACTAATTATACACTTTAAAGCTTGTA
>NW_017102027.1:0-220 GCF_001263275.1 Habropoda laboriosa
GTTTACCGTGATAAATCAATTTTCAATTTTGATAAATATTAGAGTCAGTGCAACGCGTATTGACATAATAGCTTCATCCCTAGTTCGCTTATTATTGAATATTTTTCCGCGTTTAACTGATATTTCCTCCCAATTCGCGTTTTTGCTTTTCTTTCAGTTTACTCGCGTTTATTTGATACTTTCTTTCAATTTTTCACTCGCGTTCTATGAAAGTTTTGTT
>NW_017102028.1:0-545 GCF_001263275.1 Habropoda laboriosa
CGCGAGAAAACAGCAGTATTTCAGTTTATATTCTTTAAAACTCGTTTTACGCGGCGAAACATGCAAAAAAAAGAGAAAACAGAAGCTTGCAGTATTGCAAATCGTGGTTTGTCGCGAGAAAACAGCAGTATTTCAGTTTATATTCGTTAAAACTCGTTTACCGTCGCGAAACATGCAAAAGTCAGAGAAAACAGATATTTGCAATACAGCGATACGTGGTTTGTCGCGAGAAAACAGCAGTATTTCAGTTTATATTCGTTAAAACTCGTTTACCGTCGCGAAACATGCAAAAGTCAGAGAAAACAGATATTTGCAATACAGCGATACGTGGTTTGTCGCGAGAAAACAGCAGTATTTCAGTTTATATTCGTTAAAACTCGTTTACCGTGGCGAAACATGCAAAATTCAGAGAGAACAGTCGTGTGCAGAACTGCAAAACGTGGTTTGTCGCGGGAAAACAGCAGTATTTCAGTTTATATTCTTAAAAACTCGTTTTACGTGGCGAAACATGCATAATAAAGAGCAAACAGTCGTGTGCAGTACTG
>NW_017102029.1:0-1217 GCF_001263275.1 Habropoda laboriosa
CTCTTTATTTTGCACGTTTCGCCGCGCAAATCGTGTTTTAGCGAATATAAACTGGTATACTGCAGTTTCCTGGCTACAATGACGTTTTGCAGTACTGCAAAATGACTGTCTCACTTTTATTTTGCATGTTTCGCCATGTAAATCGTGTTTTAACGAATATAAACTGGAATACTGCTGTATACTCGCGACAAACCACCTTTTGCAGTACTGCAAAATGACTGTCTCCTCTTTATTTTGCATATTCCGCCACGTAAAACGTGTTTTAACGAATGTAAACTGTAATACTGCTGTTTTCCCGCGACAAACCGCGTTTTGCAGTACTGCAAACGAATGTTTTCTCCTTATTTATATGTTTCGCCACGTAAATCGTGTTTTAGCGAATATAAACTGGTATACTGCTGTTTTCTCGCCACAAAGACGTTTTGCATTACTGCAAAATGACTGTCTCCTCTTTATTTTGCATATTCCGCCACGTAGAACGTGTTTTAACGAATGTAAACTGTAATACTGCTGTTTTCCGGCGACAAACCGCGTTTTGCAGTACTGCAAACGAATGTTTTCTTTTTATTTTGTATGTTTCGCCACGTAAATCGTGTTTTAGCGAATATAAACTGGTATACTGCTGTTTTCTCGCCACAAAGACGTTTTGCATTACTGCAAAATGACTGTCTCCTCATTATTTTGCATGTTTCGCCACGTAAATCGTGTTTTAACGAATATGAACTGAAATACTGCTGTTTTCTCGCAACAACCCGCGTTTTGCAGTAATGCAAACGAATGTTTTCTCTTTATTTTGCATGTTTCGCCACGCAAATCGTGTTTTAGCGAATATAAACTGGTATACTGCTGTTTTCTCGCGTCAAACCACGTTTTGCAGTACTGCAAACGAATGTTTTCTGTTTATTTTGCATGTTTCGCCACGCAAATCGTGTTTTAGCGAATATAAACTGGTATACTGCTGTTTTCTCGCGTCAAACCACGTTTTGCAGTACTGCAAACGAATGTTTTCTGTTTATTTTGCATGTTTCGCCACGCAAATCGTGTTTTAGCGAATATAAACTGGTATACTGCTGTTTTCTCGCAACAACCCGCGTTTTGCAGTACTGCAAACGAATGTTTCCTCTTTATTTTGTATGTTTCGCCACGTGAATCGGGTTTTGAGGAATATAAACTGAAATACTGCTGTTTTCTCGCGTCAAACCACGTTTTGCAGTACT
>NW_017102030.1:0-590 GCF_001263275.1 Habropoda laboriosa
AATTCGACGCCGGCATCCAGAATGCATAGCAGAACCGTGCGCCATTTAGAGGACGTGAATCATCCCAGTATTATATGCGATGGTCGCGAAGAAATACTATGACCATGAGCGACGGTATATGTGTATATTCGCTTCTTTTAACAGTAAGACCAGAACCGTTTGAGAGATTTGTATAACAAAGCATACCTTTATATTCGGTACCAAAGAAAGGTAAGGTTTCGTTTATCACATTTAGTTTTAGGAATTACTTTTAACGTCGGAATATTTAATCATCTGTATTTTCCCCCACATCTTATTAAGAAAATTCGACGCCGGCGACCAGAATGCAAAGCTGAAACGTGCGGCATTTAGAGGACGTGAATCGTACCAGTATGATTAGCGAAGGTCGCGAAGAACTACTATAACCATTTGCGCCGTTATATGTGTATATTCGCTTCGTTTAACTGTAACACGGGAACCGTTTGAGCTATTAAAAAACCCAGCCACACCTTCGTGTTCGGTACCAAAAAAAGGTAAGATTTCCTTGTATACATTTAACTAAAGGAATTATATCTAATGTCGAAATAGATAATTGTTTTTATTTTCCCCCA
>NW_017102031.1:0-229 GCF_001263275.1 Habropoda laboriosa
AAAAAAAAAAAAATGTAGGGTCGATTCCACAAGTGTCAGTAAAATGTAGGGTCGATAGCAGAAAAGCTACTAAACAATTAGAATTAAATGTAACGATAGAAATTATTGCAACAATGCGTAATGCAATTGAAAAATTGAAATAATCAAAAGAAAAAACGCGAATTCATATCTTTTCGATTCTAGAATATAAGAAAATTTGAATAAAATACGCGACGAGAATTGGGGAGAA
>NW_017102032.1:0-309 GCF_001263275.1 Habropoda laboriosa
CATAACATACTGCGGCAATTGTCGTACTCTAAATGGCGTACGAATCAGCTATGCATTGTGGACGACGGCATCGAATATAGGAACTGCCATGGTGGGGGCAAATACAGATTATTAAATATCTCGTCTTTAAATATAATTCCTTCAGCTAAATGCATCCAACGAAATCTTACAAATTTTTTTGATCCCGAATATAAAGGTGTGCTTGGATCCTCAATATCTCACATGGTTGCCGTGTTACTGTTAAACGAAGCGAATATACACATACGACGTTGGCTAGACGATAGTATTTCTTCGCGACATTAACATAAC
>NW_017102032.1:429-1670 GCF_001263275.1 Habropoda laboriosa
AAAAATATTCCCTACAAATAATTGTTCCCAAAGAAATCTTGCCTTTTTTTGGTACCGAATACGAAGGTGTGGATTGTTTTGTCAATAGCTGAAACGGTTTCCGTGTTACTGTTAAACGAAGAGTATATACAAATTTAACGTCGGATAGGTGATAGTAGATTTTCGCGACTTTCACATAACATACTGCGGCGATATTCGTACTCTAAATGGCGTACGGTTCTGCTATGCATTCTGGACATCCGCGTCGAATTTCCGAACTACGATGGTGGGTGAAAATACAGAATTAAATATTTCGACTTTAGACATAATGGCAACAAATAAATAGACCCAACCAAATCTTACCTTTTTTTGGTACCAAATACGAAGGAGTGATATGTTTTTTCAATATCTTCCACTGTTGCCGTGTTGCTTCTAAACGACGCGAATATACAAATATACCGTCGGCTAGGAGATGGAAGTTATTCGCGATTTTCATATGAGATACTTGGGCGATACTCGTACTCCTAAAGGCGTACTATTCTCCTTAGCATTCTGGACGACGGTGTCGAATTTTAGATCTATGATGGTGGGGGCAAATACAGATAAGTAAATACTTCGACTTTAAAAATAATGCCTACAACTAAATGTTCCCAACGACATCTCATCTTTTTTTGGTACCGAATACAAAGTTGTGATTTGTTGTTTTAATAGCAGAAACGGTTCCGGTGTTTCAGTTAAACGAAGCGAATATACACATATAACGTCGCATATGGTTATAGTATTTCTTCGCGACCTTCACGTAACGTACGTGTACTATACTCGTACTCTAATGGGAGTACGATTCTGCAATGCGCATTCCGGATGCTGACGTAGACTTTTCTATCTACGATGTGGGGGAAAATACATATTATTAAATATTTCGTCGTTCAAAATAGTTCCACAAATAAATGTTCCCAACGAAACCTTACCTTTTTTTGGTGCCGAATACAAAATTGGTGTTTGTTAGTTCATTATCTCACACGTTTGCCGTGTTACTGTTAAACGAAGCTAATATACACATATAACGTCCCTCATGGAGATAGTATTTCTCCGCGATATTCACGTAGCGTACCGGCACGATACTTGTACTAGAAATGGAGTACGATTCTGCTTTGCATTCTGGGCATCGGCGCCGAATTTTCGAACTACGAAACGATGGCGGGGGCAAATACAGATAACTAAATATTTCGGCTTTAAAAATATGCCCTACAGATAAATGTTCC
>NW_017102033.1:0-1841 GCF_001263275.1 Habropoda laboriosa
TTCCTAAATGCAAATGTGGCCTACGAAATCTTACCATTTTTTGATAACGAATACGATGGTGTGCTTAGGTATTCAAATCTCAAACGGTTCTGGTGTTACTGTTAAACAAAGCAAATATACACATATAACGTCGCACATGGTTATAGTAGTTCTGTGCGACCTTCAAATATCATACTGGAACGATTTACGTCCTATAAATGGCGCACGGTTCTGCTAAGCATTCTGGACATCGGCGTCGAATTTTCGAACTACGATGTGGGGCAAACACAGACAATTAAATACTTCGACTTTAAAAATATTCCCTAGTAACAAATATTCCCAACGAACTCTTACCTTTTTTGGTATCGAATACAAAGGTGTAGTTTTTGTTTTCAATTGCTCAAACGATTCCCGTGTTACTGATAATCGAAGCGAATATACACATATATTGTCGCTCTTTGTGATAGTATTTCTTCGCGATTTTCATGTTACGTTCCGGTACGATACTCGTACTCTAAGAGGAGGACGATTCTGCTCTGCATTCTGGACATCGGCGTCGAATTTCCGAACTACGATGGTGGGGGCATAAACATGACTAAATATTGCGACTTTAAAAATATGCCTTAAAAATAAATGTTCCCAACGAAATCTTACCCTTTTTTTGATACCGGACACAAAGGTGTGGTGGGTTTTTTCAATAGCTCAAACGGTTCCCGTGTTACCGTTAAACAAAGGGAATATACACATATAACGTCGGCTAGGCGATAGTAGTTCTTCGCGACATTTACATAACACCCTGCGGCGATACTCGTACTCTAAATGGGGCACGATTCTGCTATGCATTCTAGACATCGGCTTGGAATTTTTGGACTACAGATGTTGAGGGCAAATACAGATTATTAAATATATCGACATTAAAAATAATTCCTTCAGCTAAATGTTTACAACAAAATATTATCATTTTTTGATACCGAATGCAAAGGTGTTGTTTGTTTGTTCAATAGCTAAAACGGTTCCCGTGTTTCTGTTAAACGAAGCGAATGAACACCTATAACATTGGGCTTGGATATTGTAGTTCTTCGCGATATTATCGTATCGTACCGGTACGATACTCGTACTCTAAATGGAGTCTACTTCTGCTATGCATTCTGGACACTGGCGCCGAATTTTCGAAATACGATGGTGGGGCAAATGCAGATAACTAAATATTTCGACTTTAAAAATAATTCCTTTAACTAAATGTATACAGTAAATCTTACAATTTTAAACGGTGCTGATGTTACTGTTAAGCGAAACGAATATACTCATATAACGTCGCCTAGCCGATAGTAGTTCTTCACGACTTTCACGTACCGTACCTGTACAATACTCGTACTCTAAGTGGTGTACATTTCTGCTATGATTTCTGGACATCGGCGTCGAATTCTGTCTCTACGACGGTGGGGGCAAGTACAGATAACTAAATACTTCGACTTTAAAAATATTCCGTACCAATAAATGTTCACAACGAAATCTTACCTTTTTGTGATTCCGAATACAAAGGTGTGCTATGTCTTTTCAATAGCTCAAACGGTTCCCGTGTTACTGTTAAACGTAGAGTATATACACATATAACGTCGCGCTTGGAGATAGTAGCGCTTGGAGGTAGTATTTCTTCGCCATTTTCACGTACCCTACCGGTACGATACTCGCAAACTAAATGGAGTACATTTCTGCTACGCATTCTGGACATCAGCGCCGAATTTTCGAATTACGCTGGAGGGCGAAAATACAGATAATTAAATACTTCGACGTTAATATAAATTCCTAAAAGTAAATGTGACTAACGAAAGCTTACCTTTTTTTGGTACCGAATACAAAGG
>NW_017102034.1:0-565 GCF_001263275.1 Habropoda laboriosa
CTTCAATATATCACACGGTTGCCGTGTTACTGTTAAAAGAAGCGAATATACACCTATATTGTCTTATTGGCGATAGTAGTCCTTCGCGACAATAACATAACTTATTGCGGCGATATTCGTACTCTCATGGTATTTGATTCCGCTATGCATTCTGGTCGTGGCGTCAAATTTTCGAACTACGATGTTGGGGAATATACAGATTACTAAATATTTCGACGATAAAAGTAATTCCTAAAACTAAATGTGACCAACGAAACCTTACCTTCTTTTGATACCGAATACAAATATGTGGTTTGTTTTTTCAATAGCTCAAACAGTTCCCGTGTTACTGTTAAACGATGTGAATATACAAATATAACGTCGGCTAGGTGATAGTAGATCTTCGCGATTTTCAAATCTTTGCGATTTTCAAGTAACTTACCGGTACGATACTCGTAATCAAAATAGAAGATGATTCTGCTATGCATTCTGGACATCGGCGTCGAATTTTCGAATTACTTTTGTGGGGGAATATACAGATAATTAAATATTTCGAATTTAAATATTATTCCTTCAGCTAAATGTA
>NW_017102035.1:0-3262 GCF_001263275.1 Habropoda laboriosa
ATATAATCTGAAATACTGCTGTTTTCTCGCGACAAACCACGTTTTGCAGTACTGCAAACATCTTTTTTCCCTTTATTTTGCATGTTTCGCCACGTAAAACGAGTTTTAACAAAAGGTAACTGAAATACTGCTGTTTTCTCGCGACAACCCACGTCGTTGCAGTACTGCACACGACTGGTTTCTCCGTATTTTGCATGTTTCCCCACGGTAAACTAGTTTTAACGAATATAAACTGAAATACTGCTGTTTTCTCGCGACAACCCACGTCGTTGCAGTACTGCACACGACTGGTTTCTCCGTATTTTGCATGTTTCCCCACGGTAAACTAGTTTTAACGAATATAAACTGAAATACTGCTGTTTTCTCGCGACAAACCACGTTTTGCAGTGCTGCACACGACTGTTTTCTCTTTATTAGGCCTGTTTCGACAATTAAACCGTGATTTAACGAATATAAACTGAAATACTGCTGTCATCTCGGCTGAAACCACGTATCGCAGTACTGCATGTATCTGTTTTCTCTTTATTGTGCAGGTTTCGCGACATAAAACGTGTTTTAACGAATATAAACTGAAATACTAGTGATTTCTCAAGACAAACCACGTTTTGCAGACCTGCACACGACTGTTTTCCCTTTATTTTGCATGTATCGCCACGTAAAATGTGATTAAACGAATATAAACTGAAATACTAGTGATTTCTCAAGACAAACCACGTTTTGCAGACCTGCACACGACTGTTTTCCCTTTATTTTGCATGTATCGCCACGTAAAATGTGATTAAACGAATATAAACTGAAATACTAGTGATTTCTCAAGACAAACCACGTTTTGCAGACCTGCACACGACTGTTTTCCCTTTATTTTGCATGTATCGCCACGTAAAATGTGATTAAACGAATATAAACTGAAATACTAGTGATTTCTCAAGACAAACCACGTTTTGCAGACCTGCACACGACTGTTTTCCCTTTATTTTGCATGTATCGCCACGTAAAATGTGATTAAACGAATATAAACTGAAATACTAGTGATTTCTCAAGACAAACCACGTTTTGCAGACCTGCACACGACTGTTTTCCCTTTATTTTGCATGTATCGCCACGTAAAATGTGATTAAACGAATATAAACTGAAATACTAGTGATTTCTCAAGACAAACCACGTTTTGCAGACCTGCACACGACTGTTTTCCCTTTATTTTGCATGTATCGCCACGTAAAATGTGATTAAACGAATATAAACTGAAATACTAGTGATTTCTCAAGACAAACCACGTTTTGCAGACCTGCACACGACTGTTTTCCCTTTATTTTGCATGTATCGCCACGTAAAATGTGATTAAACGAATATAAACTGAAATACTAGTGATTTCTCAAGACAAACCACGTTTTGCAGACCTGCACACGACTGTTTTCCCTTTATTTTGCATGTATCGCCACGTAAAATGTGATTAAACGAATATAAACTGAAATACTAGTGATTTCTCAAGACAAACCACGTTTTGCAGACCTGCACACGACTGTTTTCCCTTTATTTTGCATGTATCGCCACGTAAAATGTGATTAAACGAATATAAACTGAAATACTAGTGATTTCTCAAGACAAACCACGTTTTGCAGACCTGCACACGACTGTTTTCCCTTTATTTTGCATGTATCGCCACGTAAAATGTGATTAAACGAATATAAACTGAAATACTAGTGATTTCTCAAGACAAACCACGTTTTGCAGACCTGCACACGACTGTTTTCCCTTTATTTTGCATGTATCGCCACGTAAAATGTGATTAAACGAATATAAACTGAAATACTAGTGATTTCTCAAGACAAACCACGTTTTGCAGACCTGCACACGACTGTTTTCCCTTTATTTTGCATGTATCGCCACGTAAAATGTGATTAAACGAATATAAACTGAAATACTAGTGATTTCTCAAGACAAACCACGTTTTGCAGACCTGCACACGACTGTTTTCCCTTTATTTTGCATGTATCGCCACGTAAAATGTGATTAAACGAATATAAACTGAAATACTAGTGATTTCTCAAGACAAACCACGTTTTGCAGACCTGCACACGACTGTTTTCCCTTTATTTTGCATGTATCGCCACGTAAAATGTGATTAAACGAATATAAACTGAAATACTAGTGATTTCTCAAGACAAACCACGTTTTGCAGACCTGCACACGACTGTTTTCCCTTTATTTTGCATGTATCGCCACGTAAAATGTGATTAAACGAATATAAACTGAAATACTAGTGATTTCTCAAGACAAACCACGTTTTGCAGACCTGCACACGACTGTTTTCCCTTTATTTTGCATGTATCGCCACGTAAAATGTGATTAAACGAATATAAACTGAAATACTAGTGATTTCTCAAGACAAACCACGTTTTGCAGACCTGCACACGACTGTTTTCCCTTTATTTTGCATGTATCGCCACGTAAAATGTGATTAAACGAATATAAACTGAAATACTAGTGATTTCTCAAGACAAACCACGTTTTGCAGACCTGCACACGACTGTTTTCCCTTTATTTTGCATGTATCGCCACGTAAAATGTGATTAAACGAATATAAACTGAAATACTAGTGATTTCTCAAGACAAACCACGTTTTGCAGACCTGCACACGACTGTTTTCCCTTTATTTTGCATGTATCGCCACGTAAAATGTGATTAAACGAATATAAACTGAAATACTAGTGATTTCTCAAGACAAACCACGTTTTGCAGACCTGCACACGACTGTTTTCCCTTTATTTTGCATGTATCGCCACGTAAAATGTGATTAAACGAATATAAACTGAAATACTAGTGATTTCTCAAGACAAACCACGTTTTGCAGTACTGCACACATATGTGTTCTCTTTATTATGCTTGTTTCGCCACGTAAAACGTGTTTTAACGAATATAAACTGAAATGCTGCTGTTTTCTAGGGACAAACCAAGTTTTGCAGTGCTGCACATGACTGTTTTCTCGTTATTAATCCTGTTTCGCCAATTAAACCGTGATTTAACGAATTTAAACTGAAATACTGCTGTTTTCTCGCGACAAACCACGTTTTGCATCTGTGCATACGACTGTTCCCTCTTTATTTTGCATGTTTCGCACAGTAGATCGTGTTTTAACGAATATAAACTGAAATACTGCTGTTTTCTCGCGACAAACCACGTAGCGCTGTATTGAAATCACCTGTTATCTCTTTATTATACTTGTTTCGCCACGTAAAACGAGTTTTAACGAATATCAACTGAA
>NW_017102036.1:0-6648 GCF_001263275.1 Habropoda laboriosa
TACATAATGGATCGAAGAGATCCAAAGCAATATTTTTCATAACACGTAAATTCAACGGCATTTCTGTTTACCGCAGCAGTGTGCACGTAGCTTTAGCTTTGTTTTGCTTTTGGTTTCCATCCAGAGAACCGAAGGACATGCGCTGACTACTTTTCCGGTATCGTGCCTGCGCCGTTTCAGTATTATTTCTCCTGAGGTTACGGATTGTTATTTCCTTGTTGGTCTCCTCGAGCATGAATACGTAAAATAGAACGGGAAAACTGTTCCAAAGTTATACTTTACTCTAGAATGTTTAGTTGTGCAGTAAAATTAAATTGATAAATAACGGTTCGGATGAACTGCCAAAAATATTGAAGAAATTGATATACAAAAAGGTTTGTGTTTTTTACTTTGTTCTATTTTTAATACTTATTTATTTATTGAGTTTATTTATTTATTTTTTGTTTAATATTTATTTCGTATATATGTAAGTGTATATAGCAAAATATAGGTAATTTTTTTTTATTTTGAAGAGTGATGTAATGAAAGATATGAGTGATTTGTTAATTTCTTCACGTGTTTTGTGATTCTTATAAAGTATGAGTTAGTTAAATGAAAAATAATTGAATAAGTTCTTTAAGAACTTAATTTAATGATGTAAAATAAACAGAAATTACAAATGAATAAAGGTAGTAATGTTTTTTAAATTGTAAATACCTAGTTACAATGCTTTTAGAATTTATATCATTCTGATGTGAAAAGATGTAATTTAATTGTATAATAAGGTATGTTCTTATATTTAGATATTTCTGTTTTAAATATATTTGAAGTTTACTAATTCATTTAATACACTTTTATAATCAATTTTCTGTTACATTTACGAACAATTATTTCACACTAATTGAAATTTGTTGTATGTATTCAGTATTATACTTTTTTGCCATATTTGGGAAATAAAGTAGCACAAAGAGTACTAATAGAATAAAATTTCCAATTGTTTAGAGTTTTGACAAAAGGAAAATACATATATTTTAATCCCAACTAAATTTTTAACATCTTACCTAATTTGTATTATTTGTTTATTCTATACAGATGCGTTTGAACAAGGTCATGGATCACAGTTATATTCAAATCATTTTTATTTTTTATACATTGAGTGTAATAGAGTGCTACAGTGTACCATGTACGTTCAATACAATGTGTATGTGTTGGGTTCAAGACGATGAGGATTTTACAAAGATGGATATCAGCTGTATGGGAATACCCTTCGCCAGATTTCCAGGAAAGTATATATTTTTGCAAATACAAAAAATTATCATACTTAATATTTATTGAATGCTCTTGTGCATAGCATAATTTTCATTATTTCAATACTGATATATTAATATTGATGTACTAATATGAATACCAATATGCTGAATATTTACAATGTGAATGTTATATTATGATGATTATCTTATGTTTACCTAAGCATTATGTTATATTATTGAATATTATTTAAATATTTAAATATATACAGGGGGTGATACTACATGTAAGAATAAGTCGAAAAAAAGGAATAACATTTTTTCGTTTGACGCTTCGTTTTCGAGAAAATCGAGTTTGAAAATTCTATCCAGTGCATGTGCACTGTACCACGTCTAGATTTAGATATGTGTTAATAAATAAGAAATGTTAATGTATGGATAATACATTTATTAATTTTCTTGACATTACTAACGTTAATTACATTACATTATTGAATAAACTGTTCAAAGTGACGTCCTTGTTGACGTGTACATATTGCTCGCCTTGTTAATCAGCCATGAACTAAGGCCAATTTTCCCTCTATCTTTCCCCTGCTCGATCTCTCCCTCTCTTACGGTATGTATCATTGTGGAAAGAGCATAAATTACGAATCTGCGCGGCACTTACCGAAGTTTTCATAAAGTTCACGGGTTCGGGGAGACCGTTGCATTAAACGAGGAGGGGCTGCAACAGAAAACGTACATAGTTGCATTACAGCGCGTGGGGATCTATCTAAAGAAATTAATTAGACAATCACTTAGTTTTTTGTTTCTTTTTCGCGTCTCACACAATTGAGACAGCGTTCGCAACGTCGAATTACATAAAATGTTTATGTTTACGTGTACACAATGTTTGCGTCATAAAAACTGATAAAGACGCATCGTCACGAGGGGATTAACTACGTTAGATCATATCCCGGCAGTGGTGGGATGTACAGTCGGTGTACAGTAAAAGTTCTATAAGAGTTCCAAAATCGGGACCGCTGTGTAACAGCTACAAAAAGGTGGTAGGTTTCTCAAACTCTTTGTATTTTACCGACACCGACGGACACAGAAAGAGACAGCAGACAAAGAAGGGAGAGGTATTGAAAGTCGAGCCAGTCCTAAAATATCAAACACCTACATATCGGTGAGACAACAGAAATACAAAAGAAAAACTTTTTTGCTTTTTCTGTTTTGCTGATAAAAATTTTACTGACATATCCATTTTGTTTTTCTGATTAAAATGAGACCAAACACGGTATAATTCGGTTAATATTTAGTTACTTAATAAGAAATTCCACACATGCATATGTACATGCATACATAATTACGCCCTCCCTATAAATAATTAATACATATTTACGAAAAATTGAAAATAACAAACTTTTGTAGTTTTGTTAGTATTGTCTCACGGACATGCCGATGCCGAATGCGATAAAGAGATGTTGTTTTTTTTTTCAATAGCTCAGAGGGTTCCCGTGATACTGTTAAACTAAGCGAATATAGACATATAACGTCGCACTTGGAGATGGTAATTCTGCGCGACCCTCGAAAACATACTGCGACGATTCTCATCCTCTAAATGGCGTACGGTTCAGTAATGCTTATTGGACGCCGGCGTCGAATTTTCGAACAACGATGTGGAGGAAAATACACATTATTATATATTTCATCGTTAGAAATAATTCCAATAAATAAATGTTCCGAACTAAACCTTACCATTTTTTGGTACCGAATAGAAAGGTGTGGTTTGTTCTTTCAATAGCTCAAACGGTTCCCGTGTTTCTGTTAAACGAAGCGAATATACACATATAACGTCACGCTTGGAGATAGTATTTCCTGTCGATTTTCACATAACGTACCGGTACGGTACTCGTACTCTAAATGGAGTTCGATTCTGCTGTGCATTCTGGACATCGGCGGCGAATTTTCGAACTACGGTATGGGGGAAATACAGATAATTAAATATTTCGACGTTAATAAGAAATCCTAAAACTAAATGTGACCAACTGAATCTTAACATTTCTTGATACCGAATACAAAGGTGTACTTTGTTTTTTCAATAGCTCTGTTACGGGTTTACGCGGTATTGTCCGCACATGGAGCGTAAAACTTGTTTGGGTTTGTGGTTCGGTCAAAACGTTCACCGTATGAGGGTGATACGTGGTTGACAACGAATCCCACAGGATTGGAACCGTCGGCGTACGTTGTATATACGCCGTTCTCCATAGGATGGAAAAGGTTGGAGGTTCAACGTGTGTTGTTAACACGTCGTTGACAAGGTTTGGGGTGGACCGGTCAGAACATTCAACGCATGTGGTTCTACGTCGTTCTCCAACAAGTCCGATAGAATTGGAACCGTCGTCGTATGTGGTATATACGCCGTTCTCCAAAGGATGGAAAAGGTTGGATGTTCAACGTGTGTTGTTAACACGTCGTTGGCAAGGTTTGCGGTGGTCCGGTCAGAACATTCAACGCAAGTGGTTCTACGCCGCTCTCCAACAAGTCCGATCGGATTGGAACCGTCGGCGTACGTGGTATATACGCCGTTCTCCAAAGGATGGAAAGGGTTGGAGGTTCAACGTATACGTTGACGGTGTGGGGTGGTGGACCGGTCAGAACGTTCAACGTACGTGGTATATACGTCGTTCTCCAACCAGTCCGATGGGATTGGAACCGTCGGCGTACGTGGTATATTCGCCGTTCTCCAAAGGATGGACAAGGTTTGGTAATTGTGAGGACAGTACGTACCGTAATGTCGGATATACCTCGAGCGGTTAAGATATATCCTTTGTGAGTCTAGCAATTCCGTTACTAATGTTACGAGGAGATGGTTAATTGAATATAGGCTAAGCAATTCTACAACAACTATATTCTAATAATATTCAATTGTGGTTACAATAAGATTACAATGTTTAAATATGAATTACAATGGTTGATTCTTGGCTGAGCATGAATCTTCCTTCTCGACTTTACACGGTGAGTTCGCGGGGACGTCGTAGACAAGTATGTCTAGTTGACACTTACAAATTTAGTATTATACTGGGTTGCTCGAAAGGGAATTGAGCCCGATCTTGTTCGTGTCGAACGATGACTATACAGATACTGTGCTACTTTAGCGTTCAGAGTAACTCTGAAATGAGATTGCCCTTGAGCCCCGAAAATCATGCCCTTATATACACCAAAATTTGTATTTTTTGGGTGGTGGGGGCCCTAATTTTCCCATGAGACCGAAGTGCGTTCGTTTACTTTATCTCAAGGGGGTGAGCTCTAGGCGGATGTCTCGGCGCCGCCGTGTCGGCTAGGCTGCGTACGTAACATTTAAAATAAAAGAAAATTTTAAAAAATTCCCTGTTAATTTGCGATTCTGGCTCTATCAAGAGAACTTCTTTTGAATTTTCGGAAGCCCGAATTTCCGCGTCTTAGCCGTCGTTCGCTTATTTCTTCACAAATATTGTGTGCATTATTTCCAGTCTTTAAATTCGTAAGTTGCATAATTGACAATATTGACAAAAAATACTAGCACCAATAAAAGCCGCAATGTTGACTATTCTTTTGCTACAAAATGTTGTTTTTGAAGCAATTATTCATTACACTCTGTTAATACAATTTAAAAATTTAGGGTAAGGTAGTTTTCCTAAAATGATTTCAATACGCAAACGTAAAAAGTCATATTAATGACAAGAAATTAAACGAAATCTTTTCTTTCTAACAGCGTTACATCGGGCCGTCTTACCTGACATGACATGCATTCGTTTTCAGTGTTATAATTTCGTCAATTATTGTAAATTTCAAAAACCCTTCTACCACAGTATTCTATATACGCAAAACTTTAAAAGAAAGATAAAAAAAAATTTTCGATTTTTTGAAGCAAACAAGATTGCACATCCCCGTAAGTGGTACTCAATATGTATAAGGTTTGGGTCAGAGTCTCAGGAGGGATAACATTTTTTCCATTTTTGTTTTAAATAATAAAATTTTATATTATTTTATTTGATAAGAATTGTAACTCTTTTATATGAACCTTTATTTCTAAACGTGCAAATAAAAAGTATATACTTTACTAAAAAATACGTTTGTGGTGTGAAATTTATTTAAAATCTCACTTTGTTGTTGTAAGGTCGAATTACAGATAAATCGAAAGCGATTATGCCTCGAAGACGGTCGGTGAGAAGGCGCAAATTTGACTTTAGTCAAATTTGACTTGGCCAGATCTCCCAAAGGGGGGGGGGTAGGTAGGTGGAATAGGTAAGAGTGAGAGAGGAAGGAAGAGAAACTATCGTCTGTAACCCGCGAAGGAGACGTCTGTTGTCTCGGGGAAGGTATTTTGGAGAATTGGATTCAACCTAGAGGTGTCACTATGATCCGCGAAGGAGCGTCTGCCTCTAGGAGGTGGATGGGTAGAGATGGTGAGGGTAGAGACAGGACAGGAAACCTGGTCTTGGAGTCTTCGTTCGGTCCGTACTGACTTTTGCAAGAACAAGGAGTGTCGTCTATAATCCGCGAAGGAGACGTCTGCTCGGTGTATGCTAGAGTAGGCTTAGTCGGCTTCCCGCAAGAACTGACTTTTCTTCTTTTTTTTTTTTTATTTTATCTCCACCTGGAAGTTATGTAGTGCCGCCTGGAGTAATTCCTCCTTATACACTGAGGCCAGCGCCCGAACCTGCAGTAAAGCAAACAAGCAAAAGTAAACAAAGCAAAACAAATCCAATTCCGTCAATCCACTCTCTCCCTAGTGCGCTCCAGTGGCACTCGTACCTTTAACTTATATGGTAGAAGATGAGGTTTGAAAGTGGCCGTGTCTCTGACCAGTCTATTAGAGTGCTCTTCAACTTTATAACCTGAAATTGTACGATTAATTAGTATATTGATTCGGTTGACTCCAGCTCTTCTGTGTAAGTCTTCCGTGGAGTGATCTGTGGGTAAGTTAAGTATGATCTTAAGTGCACGATTTTGGAGCCTTTGAAGGGAGAGGAGATGAGTGCGGGCGGTCGAAGACCATATGTGCGCACCATACAACATTACAGGACGAATGCAAGTACAATATAAATGTATCTTGAGTTGAAGCGGAAGTTTGGATTTGGGTCCTATTAGGACTCTGGAGGCCTGGAGGGCCCTGAAGGCCTTGTCATGCCTGTCGGCCACCGCAGGACCCCACGTGACCCTCCGGTCCAGCACCAGGCCTAGGTATCGGGCAGAGTTGCTCCAGACAATATCTCTGTTGTTTATTTTTAGGGGAGGGAGGCTTTGACTGTTGCCCACACTGAACTTTCTGGTGAAAAGAACTGCATTAGTTTTGTTGACGTTGATAGTGAATTTCCAGTTGCCATAATAGGCGACCAGGAGGTCTAGCTGTGTCTGCAATTTACGAGTGAGGTTTTCTATTTGCCAGGAGGAGGCC
>NW_017102037.1:0-286 GCF_001263275.1 Habropoda laboriosa
CTGCTTTATGACTGTTACTGTATTTCTTGCTACTTCTTTATCAACAAAAAATTAAATTAACCGATATTACACTCGAATATCACATATCAACCACTGTCTCTTGCTCCCGAGTCCTGCATCAGGTTAGTTAGTTTGTTTTATAACAACGCGCTCGAGTTTCATAACAACCACAGTTAATTTGTCTAATTAGAAATGCATACCATCCATTATAATATATGCCATAAACTAATTAATTGTTATTAACCACTGCAATGTCAACCACTGCTTTTACGACTGTTACTTTATT
>NW_017102038.1:0-258 GCF_001263275.1 Habropoda laboriosa
ACGTGGATATTAAAGAGAAAACAGTTGCTTGTAGTACAGCAAAACGTGTGTTGTCGCGGGAAATAGCAATATTTCAGTTTATATTCGTTAAAACTCGTTATACTTGGCGTAACATGCAATATAAAGAGGAAGCAATAATTTTGCAGTACTGCAAAACGTCTTTGTGGCGAGTAAACAGCAGTATACCAGATTATATTCCCTAAAACACGATTTGCGTGGCGAAACATGCAAAATAAGGAGAAAACAGTCGTTTGTAGT
>NW_017102039.1:0-632 GCF_001263275.1 Habropoda laboriosa
CGAGACGTTTCGCCTGGCTATCTGAATAAAGGATTTGAAGCGCGACCACGCGTACATTTACTCCCCCGTCGCCCATAGAAACGTGTCGGTAATTTCAAGGTAACCCGTTTCATACGAAGAACTGGAAGACACTCGTTCCGACTTGGAAAGTCGAAAAAACTGGTAACCACAGGAAAAAGTGAAAGAATGAAAAAAATGTGGGTGTATCGAGAGAAAGAGGCGCGTTACAATTTTTATGTGGAATACGACGCTCGTTACGGCGGAATGGTTTTTCCCACGAGGAACGAAGTTCGCGGATCACGCAGGTCGCTCGAACTTCCGACAGATCTTCGGTCGAAGGCCCGTGCAACGCGCAATTATTTCTCGCATGCCGGCACCCGGGCTATTGCGTGAGAGTAACGAGCGTCCGCATTGTCTGTACGCATCGAATTGGTTCGCGGCGCGTTTAACGGAATGTGTTACATCATTATGGAAATACGCCGATCGGCGCAAGGAGTCCCGTTTTCAGCTGCTCGAAATTATCAACTGTTCGGTTCATTACACCCACCGGTATTATCAATATTCATATATAACGCGGATGTTCAATGGGAGAGAGAGTGCAATTTCACGGCGATTTTCAGAATTTTTTTTTT
>NW_017102040.1:0-2655 GCF_001263275.1 Habropoda laboriosa
TAACGAATATAAACTGAAATACTGCTGTTTTCTCGCGACAAACCACGTTTTGCATCTGTGCAATCGACTGTTCCCTCTTTATTTTGCATGTATCGCACAGTAGATCGTGTTTTAACGAATATAAACTGAAATACTGCTGTTTTCTCGCGACAAACCCCTTTTTGCAGTGCTGCAAACATCTGTTTTCTCTTTATTTTGTATTTTTCGCCAGGTAGAACGAGTTTTCACGAATATAAACTGAAATACTGCTGTTTTCTCGTGACAAACCCCTTTTTGCAGTGCTGCAAACATCTGTTTTCTCTTTATTTTGTATTTTTCGCCAGGTAGAACGAGTTTTCACGAATATAAACTGAAATACTGCTGTTTTCTCGCGACAAACCACGTATCGCTGTATTGCAAACATCTGTTATCTCTTTATTATACTTGTTTCGCCACGTAACACGAGTTTTAACGAATATAAACAGGGATACTGCTGTTTTCTCGCGACAAACCACGTAATAAAGTACAGCAAACATCTGTTTTCTCTTCATTTTGCATGTTTCGGCCACGTCAAACGTGCTTTAACGAATATAAATTGAAATACTGCTGTTTTCTCGCGACAAACCACGTATCGCTGTATTGCAAACATCTGTTATCTCTTTATTATACTTGTTTCGCCACGTAAAATGAATTTTAACGAATGTAAACTGAAATACTGCTGTTTCCTCACGACAAACCACGTTTTGCAGACCTGCACACGACTGTTTTCCCTTTATTTTGCATGTATCGCCACGTAAAATGTGATTTAACGAATATAAACTGGAATACTGCTGTTTTCTCGCGACAAACCACGTATCGCTGTATTGCAAACATCTGTTATCTCTTTATTATACTTGTTTCGCCACGTAAAATGAATTTTAACGAATGTAAACTGAAATACTGCTGTTTCCTCACGACAAACCACGTTTTGCAGACCTGCACACGACTGTTTTCCCTTTATTTTGCATGTATCGCCACGTAAAATGTGATTTAACGAATATAAACTGGAATACTGCTGTTTTCTCGCGACAAACCACGTATCGCTGTATTGCAAACATCTGTTATCTCTTTATTATACTTGTTTCGCCACGTAAAATGAATTTTAACGAATGTAAACTGAAATACTGCTGTTTCCTCACGACAAACCACGTTTTGCAGACCTGCACACGACTGTTTTCCCTTTATTTTGCATGTATCGCCACGTAAAATGTGATTTAACGAATATAAACTGGAATACTGCTGTTTTCTCGCGACAAACCACGTATCGCTGTATTGCAAACATCTGTTATCTCTTTATTATACTTGTTTCGCCACGTAAAATGAATTTTAACGAATGTAAACTGAAATACTGCTGTTTCCTCACGACAAACCACGTTTTGCAGACCTGCACACGACTGTTTTCCCTTTATTTTGCATGTATCGCCACGTAAAATGTGATTTAACGAATATAAACTGGAATACTGCTGTTTTCTCGCGACAAACCACGTATCGCTGTATTGCAAACATCTGTTATCTCTTTATTATACTTGTTTCGCCACGTAAAATGAATTTTAACGAATGTAAACTGAAATACTGCTGTTTCCTCACGACAAACCACGTTTTGCAGACCTGCACACGACTGTTTTCCCTTTATTTTGCATGTATCGCCACGTAAAATGTGATTTAACGAATATAAACTGGAATACTGCTGTTTTCTCGCGACAAACCACGTATCGCTGTATTGCAAACATCTGTTATCTCTTTATTATACTTGTTTCGCCACGTAAAATGAATTTTAACGAATGTAAACTGAAATACTGCTGTTTCCTCACGACAAACCACGTTTTGCAGACCTGCACACGACTGTTTTCCCTTTATTTTGCATGTATCGCCACGTAAAATGTGATTTAACGAATATAAACTGGAATACTGCTGTTTTCTCGCGACAAACCACGTATCGCTGTATTGCAAACATCTGTTATCTCTTTATTATACTTGTTTCGCCACGTAAAATGAATTTTAACGAATGTAAACTGAAATACTGCTGTTTCCTCACGACAAACCACGTTTTGCAGACCTGCACACGACTGTTTTCCCTTTATTTTGCATGTATCGCCACGTAAAATGTGATTTAACGAATATAAACTGGAATACTGCTGTTTTCTCGCGACAAACCACGTTTTGCAGTACCGCACCATAATTTTTCTCTTTATTTTGCATGTTTCCCCACGGTAAATGAGTTTTAACGAATATAAACTGAAATACTGCTGTTTGCACGCGAGAAACCACGTTTTGCTGTACTGCAAATATCTGTTTACTCTTTATTTTGGATGTTTCGCCCCGTAAAACGAGTTTTAACGAATTTAAACTGAAATACAGCTGTTTTCTCGCGACAAACCACGTATCGCTGTATTGCAAACATCTGTTATCTCTTTATTATACTTGTTTCGCCACGTAAAATGAGTTTTAACGAATATAAACTGAAATACTGCTGTTTTCTTGAGACAAATCACGTTTTGCAGTACTGCACACGACTGGTTATTCTGTATTTTGCATGTTTCCCCACGGTAAACGAGTTTTGACGAATATAATCTAAAATACTGCTGTTTTCTCGCGACAAACCACGTTTTGCGGTACTGCAAACATCTGTTTTCCCTT
>NW_017102041.1:0-273 GCF_001263275.1 Habropoda laboriosa
TACGATTATCGTACCAGAACTTTGCGTGAAAATCGCGAAGGACTACTATCACCTAGTCGACGTGACATATGTATATTCGCTTCGTTTAACAGTAACACTGCAGCCGTGTAAGATATTGAAGATCAAAGCACAGATTTGTATTCGTTATTAAAAAATGGTAAGATTTCGTTGGTCACATTTAGATTTAGGAATTATTAATAACGTCGAAACAAATAATTTTCTGTATTTTCTCCCACATCGTAGTTCGAAAATTCAACCCCGGTATCCAGAATG
>NW_017102042.1:0-298 GCF_001263275.1 Habropoda laboriosa
CAAAGTGAACAAGATAGTAAGTTAGCCTTCCAATTCATTTAAACATCAATCCAACATTTCACAGCATTCAGAGTCTTAGAAGATCCAAGATTAAGAATCTTAGAACAAAGTGAACAAGATAGTAAGTTAGCCTTCCAATTCATTTAAACATCAATCCAACATTTCACAACATTTAGAGTCTTAGAAGATCCAAGATTTAGAGTCTTAGAACAAAGTGAACAAGATAGTAAGTTAGCCACCCAATTCATTAAAAACATCGATCCAACATTTCACAGCATTTAAAGTCTTAGAAGATCCA
>NW_017102043.1:0-558 GCF_001263275.1 Habropoda laboriosa
ACACGGGAGCAACAAACAGTGGTTGATATATGATATTCCTGTGCTATAACGGATAATTTAATTCTTTTGTGATAAAGAGGTAGCAATAAATAAAGTAACAGGCGTAAAAGCAGTGGTTGACATTGCAGTGGTTAATAACAATTAATTAGTTGATGGCGTATACATTGATCGAAGGTATGCATGTCTAACAGAACAAATTAAGAGTAGTTGTTATGAATCTCGAGCGCGTTGTAATAAAAAAAACAAACTAACCTGATGCAGTACTCGGGAGCAAGAAACGGAGGTTGATATATGATATTCGAGTGTAATAACGGTTAATTTAATTTTGTGTTGATAAGGAGGTAGCAATAAATAAATTAGCAGTCGTAAAAGCAGTGGTTGACATTGCAGTGGTTTATAACTATTAATTAGTGGATGGCATATATATTAACAGATGGTATTCATGACAGATTGAACAAATTAACAGTGGTTGTCTTGAAATTCGAGCGCGTTGTAATAAAAAAAAAACTATCCTAATGCCGGACACGGGAGCAACAAACAGTGGTTGATATATGATAT
>NW_017102044.1:0-249 GCF_001263275.1 Habropoda laboriosa
TTATTTTGCATGTTTCTCCACGTAAAACGTTGTTTAACGAATTTAAACAGAAATACTGCTGTTATCTCCCGACAAAGACGTTTTGCAGTACTGCAAACGACTGCTTTCTTATTATTTTGCATGTTTCTCCACGTAAAACGTGTTTTAACGAATATTAGCTGAAATACTGCTGTCTTCTCGCTGCAATCGCGTTTTGCAGTACTGCAAACGACTGCTTTCTCTTTATTTTGCATGTTACGCCACGTCAAA
>NW_017102045.1:0-347 GCF_001263275.1 Habropoda laboriosa
AGTATTTCTTCGCGGTTTTCACGTAACGTACCGGTACGATACTCGTACTCGAAATGGAGTACAATTCTACTATGCATTCTGGACATCGGCTTCCAATTTTCGAATTACTTTGGTGGGGACAAATACAGATAATTAATGATTCCCACGTTAATAATAATTCCTAAAACTAAATGTGACCATCGAAATCTTACCATATTTGGGTACCGAATACAAAGGTGGGCTTTGTTATTCAAACCTCAAACGGTGCCGATGTTACTGTTAAACGAAGCGAATATTCATATATTACGTCGAACACGGTTATAGTAGTTCTCCGCGACCTTCGCATATCATACTGTGGCAATTCTCGT
>NW_017102046.1:0-1662 GCF_001263275.1 Habropoda laboriosa
ATTTCTGCTATGCATTCTGGACATCAGATTCGAATTTTCGGGCTACGATGTGGGGGAAAATACGGATGATTAAATATTTCGACATGAAATATAATTTCTTCAGCTAAATGTATCCAACGAAATCTTACAATTATAAGATCCCGAATATGAAGGTGTGCTTGGTTCTTCAATATCTCACACGGTTGCCGTGTTACTGTTAAACAATGGGAATATACACCTATAACGTCGGCTAGGCGGTAGTAGTTCTTCGCGACTTTCACATTACATACTGCAGCGATATTTGTACTCTAAATGGCGTACGATACTGCTAAGCATTCTTGACATCGGCGACGAATTTTCGAAGAACAACGATGGGGGCAAACACAGATAATTATATATTTCGACTTTAAAAATATTCCCTCTAAATATTTGTCCCAACGAAATCTTACCTTTTTTTTGCTACCGAATACAAAGGTGTGCTTGGTTCTTCAATATCTCACACATTTGCCATGTTACTGTTAAACGAAGAGAATATACAAATATAACGCGGCTAGGTAATAGTAGGTCTTCGCGACTTTCACCTAACCTACTGCGGCGATATTCGTAATCTAAATGGTGTTTGATTCTGCTATGCATTCTGGACGCCGGCGTCGAATTTTTGAACAACGATGTGGGGGTAAATACAGATAATAAATTATACCGACATTCAAAATAATTGCTGCAACTGACAGTTCCCAACGGAATCTTACATTCTATTGATCCCGAATACAATGGTGTTGTATGTTTTTTCAATAGCTCAAACGGTTACAGTGTTAATGTTAAAGAAAGCAAATATACACATATATCGTCGCGCTTGGAGATAGTATTGCTTCTCGATTTTCACGTAACGTACCGGTACGATACTCGTACTCTAAATGGATTACGTTTCTGCTATGCATTCTGGACATCGACGTTGAATTTTCGAACTACATTGGTGGGGGAAAATACAGATAATTAATTATTTCGACGTTAATAATAATTCCTAAAACTAAATGTGACCAACGAAATCTTACCATTTTCTGGTATCGAATATATAGGTGTGGTTTGTTATTCAAACCTCAAAAGGTGCCGATGTTACTGTTAAACGAAGCGAATATACACATATAACGTCGCACACGTTATAGTAGTTCTTCGCGACCTTCCCATATCATACTGTGACAATTCTCGTCCTCCAAATGGCGTACGGTGCTGGTATGCGTTCTGTATGCCGACGTCGACTTTTCTATCTACGATGTTGGGGAAAACACAAATAATTAGATATATCGTCGTTCCAAATAATTCCAACAAATAAATGTTCCCAACGAAACTTTACCTCTTTTTGGTACCGAATACAAAGTTGTGGTTTGTTAGTTCATTACCTCAACCGGTTCCCGTGTACCAGTTAAACGAAGCGAATATACACATATAACGTCGCACTTGGAGATAGTATTTCTTCGCGATTTTCACGTAACGTAACGGTACGATACACGTACTCTGAATGGAGTACGATTCTACTATACATTCAGGAATTCGGTGTCGAATTTTCGAACTACGACGGGTGAGGGAAATACAGATAACTAAATATTTCGACTTTAAAAATAATTCGTTAAACTAAATGTGACCAACTGAATCTTAACATTTCTTGATACCGAATACAATGGTGAG
>NW_017102046.1:2373-3040 GCF_001263275.1 Habropoda laboriosa
ATTCTCGTCCTCCAAATGGCGTACGGTTCTGCTATGCATTCTGGACACCGGCGTCATATTTTCGAACTACGATGTGGGAAGAAAATACAGGTAAGTAAATATTTCGACGTTAAAAGTAATTCCTAAAGCTAAATGTGACCAACGAAATCATACCTTTTTTTGGTACCGAATACAAATTTGTGGTGTGTTTTTTCAATAGCTCAAACAGTTCCCGTGTTACAGTTAATCGAAGCGAATATACAAATGTAACGTCGACTAGGTGATAGTAGTCCTTCGCAATTTTCACGCAACGTACTGGTACGATACTCTTACTCCATATGGAGTACGATTCTGCTATGCAGTCTGGACATCGGCGCCGAATTTCCGAACAACGATTTGGGGGAAAATGCAGATAATTAAATATTTCGAATTTAAATATATTTCCTTCAGCTAAATGTATCCAAGGGAATCTTACAATTTTTCTTTCCGATTATAAAGGAGATCTTGGTTCTTCAATATCACACACGGTTGCCGTGTTACTGATAAACGAAGCGAATATACACCAATAACGTCGGCTAGGCGATAGTAGTTCTTAGCGACTTTCACATGACATACTGCGGCGATATTCGTACTCTAAATGGTTTTTGATTCTGCTATGCATTCTGGACGTGGCGTCGAATTTTCGAAC
>NW_017102046.1:4911-5241 GCF_001263275.1 Habropoda laboriosa
TTATAGTATTTCTTCGCGACCTTCGCATATCCTACTGGGACGATTCTCGTCCTCTAAATGGCGTACGATTCTACTATGCATTCTGAACATCGGCGTCGAATTTTCGAACTACGATGTGGGGGAAAGCACAAATAATAAAATATTTCGTCGTTAGAAATAATTCCACCACATAAATGTTTCCAACGAAATCTTACCTTTTTTGGTACCGAATACAAAGGTATGTTCTGTTATTCAAAGTTCAAACGTTTCCGTTGTTACTGTTAAACGAAGCGAAAATACACATATAACGTCGCGCTTGGAGATAGTATTTCTTCGCGATTTTCACGTATC
>NW_017102046.1:5456-6070 GCF_001263275.1 Habropoda laboriosa
TGTGCTTGGTTCTTCAATATCTCACACGGTTGCCGTGTTACTGTTAAACAAAGCGATTATACACCTATAACGTCGGCTAGGTGATAGTAGTTCTTCGCGACATTCACATATCATACTTCAGCGATATTTGTACTCTAATGGTGTTGGATTCTGCTATGCATTCTGGACGTCGGCGTCGAATTTTCGAACTTCGATGGTGGGGGAAAAAATTGATAATTAAATATTTCGACTTCAAAAATAATACCTAAAACTAAATGTGACCAACGAAATCTTACAATTTTTTGATCCCGAACAAAATGGTGTGTCTGCTTCTTCAATATCTCACACGGTTGCCGTGATGCTGTTAAACGAAGCTAATATTCACCTATACTATCGGTTAGCCGATAGTAGTTCTTCGCGACTTTCGCATATCATACTGTGACAATTCTCGTCCTACAAATGGCGCACGGTTCTGCTATGCATTCTGGACGCCGGCGTCGAATTTTCGAACTACGATGTGGGGGAAAATACAGCTAGTTAATTATTTCGACAATAAAAATAATTCCTAAAAATAAATGTTACCAACGTAATATTATCTTTTTTTGGTACCGAATATTAAGGTGTGATTTGTTATT
>NW_017102047.1:0-491 GCF_001263275.1 Habropoda laboriosa
CGTGAAACTGATGTCACCGAAACCATTGACAATTTTTCAATTAAAAGACTGGGAAGAAAAGATACCAGAAAACCTCGTCCTCTCTGCGTTTCTTTTAATTCGCCGAGCATCCCGATTAAAATTCTGAAGAATAAACGTAGATACTCTGGTTCTGCTAGAATATCCAATAACTCTACAGTGAAGCAACGTGCGTTTTTAAATGATTTGCGTGTGAAATTGCGTGATATGAACGATCAAAACAAGACTATTAGATATGTCAACGGTACTCCTAAGATTGTTACGATAAACCGACAACAATGAAAAAACTAGCACGGAACTTGTCTATATATTATCGTAATGTCAGAGGTTTACGCACGAAATTGAATAATTTACAGCAAAAGGTCGCTTGCTCCTCACTTCAATCTGACGTCCTTATCCTAACTGAAACGTGGCTTACCGATAGTTTTTCTGACAGCGAGCTAGGCTTAAATAACTACACCATTTACCGATGC
>NW_017102048.1:0-1688 GCF_001263275.1 Habropoda laboriosa
GCGGCGATACTCGAACTCTAAATGGAGTACGATTCTGCTATGCATTCTGGAGGACGGCGTCGAGTATAAGAACTCCGATGGTGGGGGAAAATACAGATAATTAAATATTTCGACGTTAATAATAATTCCTAAAAATAAATAGATCCAACCAAATCTGACCTTTTTTTGGTACCGAATACGAAGGAGTGGTTTGTTTTTTCAATAGCTCAAACGGTTCTGGTGTAACAGTTAAACGATGCGAATATACACATATAACGTCGCGCTTGGAGATAGTATTTCTTCGCCATTTTCACGTAACGTACCGGTACTATACTCGTACTCTAAATGTAGTACGATTCTGCTATGCATTCTGACTCCGTCATCCAATTGTCGAACGTAAGAACTACGAGGGTGGTGGCAAATGCAGATAATTATATATTTCGACATAAAATATAGTTCCTAAAACTAAATGCACCCAACAAAATCTTACCTTTTTTTGGTACCGAATGCAAAGGTAATGTTTGTTTTTTCAGTAGCTCAAACGGGCCCCGTGTTCACGTTAAACAAAGCGAATATACACCTATAACGTCGCGCTTGGTGACAGTATTACTTCGCGATTTTCACGTATCGTACAGGTACGATACTCGTACTATAAATGGAGTATGATTCTGTTATGCATTCTGGACTTCGGCGCCAAATTTTCGAACTACGATGTGAGAGAAAATACAGATAATTAAATATTTATACGTAAAAAATAATTCCTAAAACAAAATGTGACCAACGAAATCTCACCATTTTTTGATACAGAATAAATGTTAGATATTTCAATAGCTTATCGGTTGCCGTGTTACTGTTAAACCAAGCGAATATACACCTATAACGTCGGCTAGGCGATAGTAGTTCTTCGCAACTTTTACATAACATACGGCTGCAACTCTCGTACTCTAAATGGAGTACGATTCTGGTATGTATTCTGGACGACGGAGTCGTATTTTAGAACTAAGGTGTTGGGGGCAAACACAGATAATTAAATATTTCCACGTGAAAAATAATTTCTAAAACTAAATGTGACCAACGAAATCTTGCCTCTTTTTGGTACCGAAAACGAAGTTGTGCTTGGTTCTTCAATATCTCACACGGCTGCCGTGTTACTGTTAAACGAAGCGAAAGGGCACCTATTACGTCGGCTAGGGGATAGTAGTTCTCCACGTAACGTAGCTGTGCGATACTCGTACTCTAATTTGAGTACATATCTGCTGTGCATTCTGGACGCCGGCGTCGAATTTTCGAACTACGATGTGGGGGTAAATACAGATAATAAATTATACCGACATTCAAAATAATTGCTGCAACTGACGGTTCCCAACGAAATCTTACATTCTATTGATCCCGAATACAATGGTGTTGTATGTTTTTTCAATAGCTCAAACGGTTACCGTGTTAATGTTAAAGAAAGCGAATATACACATATAACGTCGCGCATGGAGATAGTATTCCTTCTCGATTTTCACGTAACGTACCGGTACGATACTCGTACTCTAAATGGATTACGTTTCTGCTATGCATTCTGGACATCGGCGTTGAATTTTCTCTCTACGATGGTAGTGGCAAATAAATATTTCGACTTCAAATATAATTCCTTCAGGTAAATGTATCCAACGAAATCTTACCTTTTATTGGTACCGAATACAAAGTTGTGGTTTGTTATT
>NW_017102049.1:0-309 GCF_001263275.1 Habropoda laboriosa
ACACATTTTACGTGGTGAAATATGCAAAATAACGAGAAAACAGTCGTGTGAAGTACTGCAAAAGGCGGATTGTCGCGAGAAAACAGCAGTAGTTCAGATTATATTCGTTAAAACTCGTTTACCGTGGGGAAACATGCAAAATGAAGAGAACACAGTCGTGTGCAGTACTGCAAATCGCGGTTTGTCGCGAGAAAACAGCAGTATTTCAGATTATATTTGTTAAAACTCGTTTTACGTGGCGAAACTTGCATAATAAACAGAAAACATTCGTGTGCAGTACTGCAAAACGTGGTTTGTCGCGTAGAAAAC
>NW_017102050.1:0-202 GCF_001263275.1 Habropoda laboriosa
ATAGCAGAACCGTTCGCCATTTAGAAGACGAGAATCGTCCCAGTATGATATGCGAAGGTCGCGGAGCATTACTATAACCATGTGCGGCGTTACATGTGTATATTCGCGTCGTTTGAAAGTTACAAGGGAACCGATTGAGCTATTACACAGCACACATTTGTATTTGTTATTAAAAAATGGTAAGAATTCGTTTGTCACATTT
>NW_017102050.1:241-2343 GCF_001263275.1 Habropoda laboriosa
TATTTTCCCCCACCATCGTAGTTCGAAAATTCGTCGCCACGTCCAGAATGCATAGCGGAATCAAACACCGTTAGAGTACGAATATCGCCGCATTAAGTTAGCTTAATGTTGCGAAGAACTACAATCGCCAAGCCGACGTTATCGGTGTATATTCGCTTCGTTTAACAGTAAGACCGGAACCGTTTGAGCACTAAATAACTAAGCACAACCTTGTATTCGGCACCAAAATATGGTAAGATTTTTTGTCACATTTAGTTTTGGGAATAATTATTAACGTCGAAATATTTAATTATCTGTATTTGCCCCCCACCTCCGTAGTTAAAAAATTCGACACCGATGTCAAGAATGTATAGCAGAAATGTACTCCATTTCGAGTACGAGTATCGTACCGTTACGATACGTGAAAATCGCGAAGAAATACTATCTCCAAGCGCGACGTTATAGGTGTATATTAGCTTCGTTTACCAGTATCACGGGTACCGTTTGAGCTATTGAAAAAACAATCCACACCTTTGTATTCGGTACCAAAAATAGGTTAGGTTTCGTTGGTCACATTTTGCTTTTGGAATTACTTTTAATGTCGAAATATTTATTTATCTGTATTTTCCCGCACTTCGTATTTCGAAAATTCGACGCCGGCGTCCAGAATGCACAGCAGAAATGTACTCCATTAACAGGACGGGAATCGACCCAGTATGATATGCGATGTTCGCGAATCCAAGCTCGACGTTGCAGGTGTATAGTCGCTTCCTTTAACAGTAACACGGGAACCATTTGAGCTATTGAACATACAAACCACACCTTTGTATTGGGTACCAAAAAATGGTAAGATTTCGTTGGGAACATTTAATTGTTAGTATTATTACCAACGTCATAATATTTAATTATCTGTATTTTCCCCCACATCGTATTTCGAAAATTCGAAGCCGGCGACCAGAATGCAAAGCAGTACCGTACGCCATTGCAGGACACGAATCGTCCCAGTATGAAATGCGAAGTTCGCGAATTACAACTATATCCATGTGCGACGTTATATGTGTATATTCGCTTCGTTTAACAGTAACACCGGACCCGTTTGAGCTTTGAATAACCAAGCACACCTTTATATTCGGGGTCGAAAGATGGTAAGATTTCGTTGGATACATTAAGCTGAAGGAATAATATTTAAATTCGAAATATTTAATTACCTGTATATTCCCCCACCAAAGTAATTCGAAAATTCGACGCCGATGTCCAGAATGCATAGCAGAACCGTAGGCCATTTAGAGGAAATCGTACCGGTACGTTACGTGAAAATCGCGAAGAACTACTATCAACTAGCCGACGTTATATTTGTAAATTCGCTTCGTATTACAGTAACACGGTAACCGCATGAGTAATTGGAAAAACAAACCACAAATTTGTATTAGGTACCAAAAAAAGGTAAGACTTCGATGTTGGGAACATTTATTTGTTAGAATTATTTTTAACGTCGAAATATTTAATTATCTGTATTTTCCCCCACATCGTAGTCCGAAAATTCGACGCCGGCACCCAGAATGCATGGCAGAACCGTGCGCCATTTAGAGGACGTGAATCGTCCCAGTATGATATGCGAAGGTCGCGGAGAACTACTTTAACCATGTGCGACGTTATATGTGTATATTCGCATTGTTTAACAGTAACGCCGGGACCGTTTGAGCTTTAAATAACATAACTATCACCTTACTATTCGGTATCAAAAAATGGTAATATTTCGTTGGTCACATTTAGTTTTAGGAATTATAATTACATCGAAATATTTAATTATCTGTATTTTCCCCCAACATCGTAGTTCGAAAATTCGACGCCGACGTCAAGTATGCATAGCAGAACCGTGCGCCATTTAGAGGACGTATATCGCCCCTGTATTATATGCGAAGGTCGTGATGAACTACTATCGGCTAGCCGTATTTATAGGTGTATACTCGCTCCGTTTAACACTAACACGGGAACCGTTTGCGGATATTGAAGAACCAAGCACACCATTGTATTCGGTAACAAAAAAAGGTAAGATTTCCTTGGGAACATTTATTTGATGGAATTATTTCTAACGACGAAATATTTAATTATCTGTATTTGCC
>NW_017102051.1:0-670 GCF_001263275.1 Habropoda laboriosa
GAATATGCAAATATTTCGTAGCCTAGCTGATAGTATTTATTCGCGACTTTCACATAACATACTTGGGCAATACTCGTACTCCTAAAGGCGTACCATTCTGCATTGCATTCTGGACATCGGAGTCGAATGTACGGGCTACGATGGGGGGAAAACACAGATTATTAAATATTTCGACTTTAAATATAATTCCATCAGCTAAATGTAACCAAGGAAATCTTACAATTTCTTGATCCCGAATACAAAGTTGTGCTTTGTTATTCAAAGTTCAAACGGTACCGTTGTTACTGTTAAATGAGGAAAATATACACATATAACGGCGCACACGGTTATAGTAGTTCCTCGCGACCTTCGCATATCATACTTGTACGATTCACGTCCTCTTAATGGCGCACGGTTCTGCTATGCATTCTGGACGCCGGCGTCGAATTTTCTCCCTACGATGGTGTGGGCAAATACAGATAACTATATATTTCGACGTTAAAAATAGTTTCTATAGCTAAATGTGACCAACGAAATCTTACCTTTTTTTGGTACCGACTGCAAAGGTGTGCTTTTTTTTTTCAATAGCTCAAACGGTTCCCGTGTTACTGTTAATGGAAGCGAATACCCACATATATGGTCGCACATGGTACTAGTAGTTCTTCATAACCTTCGCATATCATACTGCGAC
>NW_017102052.1:0-589 GCF_001263275.1 Habropoda laboriosa
CGAATATACACATATTACGTCGCGCTTGGAGATAATATTTCTTCGCGACTTTCACGCAACGTACCGGTACGATACTCGTACTCTAAATGGAGTACGAATATGCAAAGCATTCTGGACATTGGCACCGAATTTTCGAACTACGATGGTGTGGGCAAATACAGATAATTAAGTATTCCGTCTTTAAATATAATTCCTTCAGCTAAATATATACAATAAATCTTACCTTTTTTTGATCCCGAATATAAAGCTGTGCTTGGTTCTTCATTATCTCACACGGTTGCCGTGTTACTGTTAATCGAAGCGAATATACATATATAACGTCGCACATGTTTGTAGTATTTCTTCGCGACCTTCGCTAATCATACTGGGACGATTCTGGTCCACTAAATGGCGTACGGTTCTGCTATGCATTCTGGTCCCCGGCGTCGAATTTTCGAATTACGATGTGGGGGAAGATACATATAATTAAATATTTCGTCGTTAGAAATAATTGCAACAAATAAATGTTCCCACCCCAATCTTATCCTTTTTTGGTACCAAATACAAAGGTGTGGTTTGTTTATTCAATAGCTCAAAAGGTTCCCGTGTT
>NW_017102053.1:0-1105 GCF_001263275.1 Habropoda laboriosa
TTATGCATTCTTGACATCGGCGACGAATTCTCTCTCTACGATGATGGCGGCAAATACAGATAACTAAATATTGCGACCTTAAAAATATGCCAAGAAATAAATGTTCCCAACGAAGTCATACTTTTTTTTGATACCGAAGACAAAGCTGTGCTCTGTTATTCAAAGCTCAAACGGTTCTGGTTTTACTGTTAAACGAAGCGAATATACACATATAATATCGGCAAGGCGATAGTGGTCCTTCGCGACATTAACATAACATACTGCGTCGATATGCGTACTCTAATGGTATTTGATTCCGCTATGCATTCTGGACATCGGCGTCGAATTTTCTCTCTACGATGATGGGGACAAATACAGATAACTAAATGTTTCGACTTTAAAAATAATTCCTAAAACTAAATGTGACCAACGAAATGTTACCATTTTTTAATACCGAATACAAATGCGTGCCAGTTTCTTCAATATCTCACACGGTTCCCGTGTTACTGTTAAACGAAGCGAATATACACATATAACGTAGCACATGGTTATAATAGTACTTCGAACGAACAGGAACGATACTGGGACTTTAATTGGGATCGATTCTGCTATGCATTCTAGACATCGGCTTGGAATTTTCGAACTACAGATGATGAGGGCAAAAACAGATAATTAAATATATCGACACTAAAAATAATGCCTTCAGCTAAATGTTTACAACGAAATATTATCATTTTTTGATACCGAATGCAAAGGTGTGCGTTGTTATTCAAACGTCAAACGGTGCTGATGTTACTGTTAAACGAAGCGAATATACACATATAACGTCGCCTAGCCGATCTTAGTTCTTCGCGATTTTCACGTAACGAACAGGAACGATACTGGGACTTTAATTGGGATCGATTCTGCTATGCATTCTGAACATCGGCGCCGTATTTTCGAAACAACGATGAGAGGGAAAATACAGATAATTAAATATTTCTACTTTAATTTGAATTACATCAGCTAATTGTATACATCGAAATCTTACAATTTCTTGATCCCGAATTTGAAGGTGTGTTGTGTTCTTCAATATCTCACACGGTTGCCGTGTTACTGTTAAACGAACATAATATACACCTATTAC
>NW_017102054.1:0-399 GCF_001263275.1 Habropoda laboriosa
ATCGTACCCCATTTAGAGTACGAGTACCGTACCGGTACGTTACGTGAAAATCGCGAAGAAATAGTATCTCCAAACGCGACGTTATATGTGTATATACGCTTCGTTTAGCAGTAACACCGGAAATGTTTGAGCTATTGAAAAAACAAACCACAGATTTGTATTCGGTACCAAATAATGGTAAGGTTTCGCGGGGAACATTTACTTGTTGGAATTCTGTCTAACGACGACATATTTAGTTATCTGTATTTTCCCCTACATGGTAGTGAGAAAATTCGACGCAGATGTCCAGAGTGCATAGCAGAATCGTACTCCATTTCGAGTACGAGATTCGTACCGATAAGTTACGTTAAAATCGCGAAGAAATACGATATCCAAGCGCGACGATATATGTGTATATTC
>NW_017102054.1:4042-5952 GCF_001263275.1 Habropoda laboriosa
TAACGTCGAAATATTTAATTATCTGTATTTTCCCCCACATCGTAGTTCGAAAATTCGACGCCACGTCCAGAATGCATAGCGGAAACAAATACCATTTAGAGTACGAATATCGCCGCCGTAAGTTATGTGAAAGTCGCGAAGAACTACTATCGCCTAGCCGACGTTATAGGTGTATAATCGCTTCGTTTAACATTATCATGGCAACCGCGTGACGTATTGAAGAACCAAGCACACCTTTGTATTCGGTACCAACAAAAGGTAAGATTTCGTTGGTCACATTTAGTTTAAGGAATTATTTTCAACGTCGAAATATTTAATTATCTGTAATTTCCCCCACATCGTAGTTCGAAAATTCGACGCCGCCGTCCAGAATGCATTGCCGAATCAAACTCCATTTAGAGTACGAATATCGCCGCAGTATGTTGTGTGAAAGTCGCGAAGATCTACTATCGCCTTGCCGACGTTATAGGTGTATATTCGCTTCGTTTAGCAGCAACACGGCAACCGTGTGAGATATTGAACGACCAAGCACACCTTTATATTCGGGGTCGAATAAATTGTAACATATATTGTATACATTTAGCTGAAGGAATTATAGTTAAAGTCGAAATATTTAATTATCTGTATCTTCCCCCACCACCGTAGTTCTTATATTCGAAGCCGTGGTCCAGAATGCATAGCAGAATCTTACGCCATTTAGAGTACCACAATTGCCGCAGTATGTTCTGTGAAAGTCGCGAAGTAATACTGCCACCATGCGCGACGTTATAGGTGATTATTCGTTTTGTTCAACAGTTACACGGGACCTTTTGATCTATTGAAAGAACAGAACACAGCCTTGTATTCGGTACCAAAAATAGGTAAGATTTCGTTGGTCACATTTAGTTTAAGGAATTATTTTCAACTTCGAAATATTTAATTATCTGTATTTTCTCCCTCCATCGAAGTTCGAAAATTCGATGCCGACGTCCAGAATGCACAGCAGAATCGTACTTCCTTTAGAGTACGAGTATAGTACAGGTACGTTACGTGATTGACGCGAAGAATTACTATCACCTAGCCGAAGTTATATTTGTATATTCGCTTCGTTTAACAGCAACACGGCAACCGTGTAAGATATTGAAAAAACAAACCGCTCCTTCGTATTCGGTACCAAAAAAAGATAGGATATAGGTGGGTCTATTTATCTGTTGCCATTATGTCTATAGTCGAAATATTTAATTATCTGTATTTTCCCCCACATTGTAGTTCGATAAGTGGACGCCGGAGTCCAGAATGCATAGCAGAATCGTACGCCATTTAGGGGACGCGAATCGTCCCAGTATTATTTGCGAAGGTCGCGAAGTACTACTATAACCATGTGCGACGTTATATGTGTAGATTCGCTTCGTTTAACAGTAAGAACGGAACCGTTTGAGCTTTGAATATCACAGCACACCTTTATATTCGGGGTCGAAAAATTGTAAGATTTATTGTATACATTTATATGAAGGAATTATTTTTAAAGTCGAAATATTTAGTTATCTTAATTTGCCCCCACCATCGTAGTTCGAAAATTCGACTCCGACGTCCTGAATGCACAGCAGAATCGTACTCCCATTAGAGTACGAGTATAGTACATGTACGTTACGTGAAGGTCGCGATTAAATACTATAACCATATGTGACGTTATATGTGAATATTCGCTTCGTTTTACAGTAACACCGGAACCGTTTGAGCTAATAAAACAACAAATCACAACTTTGTAATCGGTACCAAAAAAAGCTGAGATTTCGTTGGGAACATTTATTTGTTGGACTTATTTCTAACGTCGATATATTTAATTATTTGTATTTTCCCCCACATCATAGATAGAAAATTCGACGCCGGCATCCAGAATGCATAGCAGAACCGTGCGCCTATTAGAGGAC
>NW_017102055.1:0-642 GCF_001263275.1 Habropoda laboriosa
TAGTATTTCTACGCGACCTTCGCATATCATACTAGGACGATTCACGTTCTCTAAATGGCGTACGGTTCTGCTATGCATTCTGGACATCGGCGTCGACTTTTCGAAGTATGATGGTGGGGGCAAATACATATAATTAAGTATTTCGACGTTAAAAATAATACCTAAAACTAAATGTACCCAACGAAGTCGTACCTTTCTTTGGTACCGATTACAAAGGTGTGGTTTGTCTTTTCAATAGCTCAAACGGTTCCCGTTTTACTGTTAAACGAAGCGAATATACACCTATAACGACGGTAAGGCGATTGTAGTTCTTCGCGACATTAATATAACATACTGCGGCAATTATCGTAATCTAAATGGCGTACGATTCTGCTATGCATTCTGGACGATGGCGTCGAATATAATAACTCCGATGTGGGAGAAAATACAGATAATTAAATATTTCGACGTAAAAATAGTTGCTAAAACTAAATGTGACCAAAGAAATCTCAGTTTTTTTAGGTACCGAATAAATTTGTGGTTTGTTATTTCATTATCTCACACGTTTGCCGTGTTACGGTTAAACGAAGCTAATAAACCCATATAACGTCCCTTATGGAGATAGTATTTCTCCGCGATATTCACGTAGCGTACCGGTACGAC
>NW_017102056.1:0-570 GCF_001263275.1 Habropoda laboriosa
GGCAACCATGTGAGGTAATGAAGAACCAAGCACACCTTTATATTCGGGATAAAAAAAATTGTATGGTTCCGTTGGATGCATTTTGCTGAAGGAATTATATTTAAAGGCGAAATATTTAATAATCAGAATTTGCCCCCACCATCGCTGAGAGAAAATTCGACGCGGATGTCCTTAATGCATAACAGATATGTTCTGCATTTAGAGTACGAGTACCGTACCGCAACGTTACGTGAAAATCGCGAAGAAATAATACCACTCGCGTGACGATATATGTGAATATTCGATTCGTTTAAAAGTAACACGGGAACCGTTTGAGCTATTGAAAAAACCAAACAACAACCTTGTATTCGGTACCAAAAAAAGGTAAAGGTTTCGTTGGTCACGCTTAGTTTTAGGAACTATATTTAACGTCGAAATATTTAATTATCTGTATTTGCCCCCACCATCGTATTTCTTATTTTCGACGCCGTCGTCCACAATCCATAGCAGAATCGTACGCCATTTTGGGTACGGCAATTGCCGCAGTATGTTATGTGAAAGTCGCGAAGAACTACAATCGCCTAGCCGACG
>NW_017102057.1:0-1222 GCF_001263275.1 Habropoda laboriosa
TGGTTTGTTATTTCAATATCTCACACAGCTGCAGTGTTACTGTTAAACGAATCGAATATACACATATAACGTCACTCATGGAGATAGCATTCCATCGCGATTTCCCCGTATCGTACCGGTACGATACTCCTACTCGAAATGTATTACGATTCTTCTATGCATTCTGGACTCCGGCGTCGAAATTTCTTACTACGATGTGGGAGAAACAACAGATAATAAAAAATATCGCCGTAACAATAATTCTTAAAACTAAATGTGACCAAAGAAATCTTACCTTCTTTTGGTACCGGATACAAAGTTTGGGTTTGTTATTTCAATAGCTCACACGGTTACCGCGTTACTGTTAACCGAAGCGAATATACACATATAACATCGCACGTGGTTATAGTTGTTCTGCGCGAACTTCGCAAATCATACCGTGACGATTCTCTTCCTCTAAATGGCGTACGGTGCTGGTATGCATTCTGGACGCCGGCGTCGAATATAAGATCTACGATGGTGGGGGAAAATACAGATAATTAAATATTTCCGCGTTAAATATAGTTCCTAAAACTAAATGTGACCAACGAAGCCTTACCTTTTTTTGGCACCGAATACAAATTTGTGGTTTGTGTTTTCAATAGCTCAAACAGTTCCCGTGTTACTGTTAATCGAAGCAAATATACAAATAGAACATCGGCTAGGTGATAGTAGTTCATCGCGTGTTTCACGTGACGTACCGGTACGATGCTCGTACTCTGCATGGAGTGCTATTTTGCTATGCATTCTGGAAATCGGCATCGAATTTTCGAACTGCGATGGTGGGGGCAAATACAGATAACTAAATATTTCGTCTTTAAAAATAATCGCTACAAATAAATATTCCCCACGAAATCTTACCTCTTTTTGATACCGAATACAAAGGTGTGCACGGTTCTTCAATAGCTCACACGGTGGCCGTGTTACTGTTAAACGAAGGGAAAATACACCTATAACATCGGCTAGGCGATAGTAGTTCTTCGCGACATTCACAAAACATTCTGCGGCGATATTCGTACTCTGATGATGTTTGATTCTGCTAAGCAATGTGGACGCCGGCGTCGAATTTTCGTACTACGATGTGGGAGAAACAACAGATAATTAAATAATTCGACGTAAAAATAATTCTTAAAACTAAATTTGACCAAAGAAATCTTACCTTTTTTTGGTACCGAATACAATGTTTGGGTTTGTTATTTCAATA
>NW_017102058.1:0-736 GCF_001263275.1 Habropoda laboriosa
AAACTGAAATACTGCCGTTTTTTCGCGAAAAAGACGTTTTGCAGTACTGCAAACGACTGTTTTGTCTTTATTTACATGTTTCACCACGTAAAACGTGTTTTAACGAATATAAACTGGAATTCTGCTGTTTTCTCGCTACAATCACGTTTTGCAGTACTGCAAACGACAGTTTTCTCTTTATTTTGCATGGTTGCCTACGTAAAACGTGTTTAAACGAATATAATCTGGAATACTGCTGTATTCTCGCGACGAAGAGGTTTTGCAGAACTGCAAACGACAGTTTTCGCTTTATTTTGCATGGTTCGCCACGTAAAACGTGTTCTGACTTTCAAGCTACAATCACATTTTGCAGTAGTGCAAACGACTGTTTTCGCTTTATTTTGCATGTGATGACACGTAAAACGTGTTTTAACTCATAGAAACTGAAATACTGCTGTTTTCTCTCGACCAAGACGTTTTGCAGTACTGCAAACGACTGTTTTCTCTTTATTTTGGATGTTTCGCCACGTAAAACGTGTTTTATCGAATGCATTCTGAAATACTGCTGTTTTCATGCTACAATCACGTTTTGCAGTACTGCAAAACGACTGTTTTCGCTTTATTTTGCATGGGTCGCTACGTAAAACGTGTTTTAACGAATATAATCTGAAATACCGCTGTTTTCTCGCGACCCAGACGTTTTGCAGTACTGCAAACGACAGTCTTCTCTTTATTTTGCATGGTTCGCTACGTAAAA
>NW_017102059.1:0-253 GCF_001263275.1 Habropoda laboriosa
GTATACATTTATATGAAGGAATTATTTTTAAAGTCGAAATATTTAGTTATCTTAATTTGCCCCGACCAACGTAGTTCGAAAATTCGACTCCGACGTCCTGAATGCACAGCAGAATCGTACTCCCATTAGAGTACGAGTATAGTACATGTACGTTACGTGAAGGTCGCGATTAAATACTATAATCATATGTGACGTTATATGTGAATATTCGCTTCGTTTAACAGTAACACCGGAACCGTTTGAGCTAATAAAA
>NW_017102060.1:0-587 GCF_001263275.1 Habropoda laboriosa
TTTTCGCCCGTTTTCGGACTTAGAATTATTTTCACCAATTCTGGACTTAGTTTTTTTCCGCTCCTTGTAGGACTTAGTTTCTTTTCGCCGATTCTCGCTTCTCCCGAGTTCGGTATTGTGTTGGATTTTTTTTTTAGAATAACGCGCCCGACGCCATCTTTGCTGACTCCGACGTCACCCACAGCTACAAGCACTCTATCTAGTCGTATCTACGCACACTAGATACAACACCTGCAGCTGCGCGTAACGACTGTTCGAATTCCCCGCCGCGGCCGCCATCTTGGAACATCCTGACGTCACTGCCGCCGATGCCATCTGCCGACGCCACCTTCAACTACGAGCGACCACCAATGCCATCTGTGTCGCGCCACTTGCAACTCCAGGCAACGCCGCCATCTTGGATTGCGTCACGCCCGCCATCTTGGATCGCCCTGACGTCACCGCCGCTGACTCCGACGTCACCCACAGCTACAGTCGATGTCTTTAGTGGTACATATATACACCTAAGACACCACCTGTAGCCACACATGACGTCACGCGACACTTAGAATTTCTTCGCTCCTTGTGGGACTTAGTCTCTTCTCCAC
>NW_017102061.1:0-281 GCF_001263275.1 Habropoda laboriosa
TATTTTTATCGTCGAAACATTTAGTTATCTGTATTTGCCACCACAATCGTAGAGAGAAATTTCAACGCTGGCGTCCGGAATGCATAGCAGAACCGTACGCCATTTAGAGGACGCGAATCGTCCCAGTATGATATGCGAAGGTCACGAAGTACTGATATAACCATGTGCGAAGTTATATGTGTACATTCGCTTCGTTTAACAGTCGGGCAGGAACCGTATGAGGTTTGAATAACAAAGCAAACCTTTGTATTCTGTATCAAAAAATGGTAAGATTTCGTTGG
>NW_017102062.1:0-271 GCF_001263275.1 Habropoda laboriosa
TTCTCTTTATTTTGCATGTTTCGCCACGTAAAACGATTTCTAATGAATATAAACGGAAATACTGCTGTATTCTCGCGACAAAGCACGTTTTGCAGTACAGCACACATATGTGTTCTCTTTATTATGCTTGTTTCGCCACGTAAAACGAGTTTTAACGAATATAAACTGAAATACTGCTGTTTTCTCGTGTTAAACCACGTTGCGCAGTACAGCAAACATCTGTTTTCTCTTTATTATGCAGGTTTCGCCACGTAAAACGAGTTTTAACGAA
>NW_017102063.1:0-205 GCF_001263275.1 Habropoda laboriosa
TAAAACCTAAAACAAAATGTGACCAACTGAATCTTAACATTTCTTGGTACCGAATACAAAGGTCTGCTTTGTTTTTTCAATAGCTCAAACGTTGCCCTTCTACTGTTAAACGAAGCGAATATTCACATGTCATGCCGCACAGGGTTATAGTAGTTCATCGCGACCTTCGCATATCATACTGGGACGATTCACCTTCTCTAAATGG
>NW_017102064.1:0-1032 GCF_001263275.1 Habropoda laboriosa
CGCGAAATTCAAATTCTATTTCCAATTCAAATGCCCCCTTGGCCAACAAGGAACCAAGGGAGGTCATATCTCAAAATCTTAAATCAAATACAACAGCCCCCTTGGCCAACAAGGAACCAAGGGAGGACCTATCTCTAAATCTTATATCAAACTCAACAGCCCCCTTGGCCAACAAGGAACCAAGGGAGGACCTATCTCTAAATCTTAAATCAAATTCAACAGCCCCCTTGGCCAACAAGGAACCAAGGGAGGACCTATCTCAAATTCTTAAATCAAACTCAACAGCCCCCTTGGCCAACAAGGAACCAAGGGAGGACCAATCTCAGTTTCTCAATTCCAAATCCTTCGCAATCTCGACCAAGCTCCCAGCTGCACGTATTTCTGAGAACACGGGCATAATTAGCCACTCTCACAGCAAAGAGCCTGATAACGAAGAAGAGTCAGTAAGCAGTGACTACGACCTCTTCCATCTCCCCGGAGATCAAATAGGTGAAACCGATGTTGTAACACGCGAAACTCTAATGTTCGACGACGTACCAAAACGTGTCCGAATTAGTCATAAAAACGAATCTCACATTGTACACACGTACAACCATAAACGGGCAACGTCACACACCCCCTCCAAGGTACACCACTGTCGTCAAACCCCACATCACTCCCTTTCCCCTACACGGCGAGAAAACAAGAAACCAACAATCAGGTTGACGCAGAGCCTCTTATCAATCATCACCTCAACGACCGCACTCATCTTCAACGATTGCAGTAGCCCGACTCACAGCATTACTACTGCCCATAACAAAGAACTATTTCCACGAGGCGCCCGAAGACGTGGCCATCAGCATCACAGAGGAACCCGGATACCACGCTGTTCCTTCCAGAGAAGTCCCCCAAATCGCAAAATACATCCCCGCCAATGTTATCCCCACAGAAGTAAAAGCAGCCATACTCAAAAGCGACTTCCCACCACGACGTCCAAAACCCCACATATTCAAGAACACCGAACAATTTTACCTACGGCAAAATTGTTACCCC
>NW_017102065.1:0-2392 GCF_001263275.1 Habropoda laboriosa
GTAGGGTGGGCGTAAAATTAATTAAACGTTTCTACGTTCTCGCAACAGTGTATTTTACACGAAAACTATTCCCGCGTTGTCTGAGCGTCGTTCGCAAAAAGTACGCATTCAACGGTCTCGTGAAGAGTGTGGACGCGTCGTCCTGTCGATCCCTGTCCGCCCCTACGCGAACAGGCCCAGGGAAAAACCCAAAGGGACGAGTCCGTCCCCACCGAGCGCGCTGGGCCTGGCTTCAAGGTGCTCGCTTCACCGTCTTCGGGACGGATTTTCTCACACAATTTAAAATATTTATGTGAATATTCAAACATTTAATGTCTCAAAATTTTTTAAATTTTCAATAAGCACAGGGTATACGCTATTTGTTCAGATCAAACCACAGGGTATACGACGTACACCCTCCACTACAGACCTGGATGTAAGTAGGAGAAATTGCGACATCTCGCTGTTAATCAGCCAATAGCGATAAAATAAGGCTTTCGCAGTTACTCTTACGTCTTCGCTGATAGCCAGCCAATCACGATTGAATAAGGCTATTGCAGTTACCCTTCTATGAACAATAGGCAACGATCGAGCCTCGCGTGAGCAGTCGGTAACAAATGAACCACGTGTCGATTTTTGAGACACGGAATTCATAAGCTATTTTTTAAAACAACGAAACTATTTTTATTATTCAGGAAAAATAAAGAAATGTTTGCTTTTCACTTTTCTAAATCTTAAAAAATATTAATACTTTTCTTGAGGTTTCCTTTATAATTACAATTTATTGTGTACGAGCCATTTGTTTTGTAGAAGCTATTGCTTAATAATGTTTTCGTATTTATCTCTAATAGATGTAGCCTGCCTAGGATTATTATTAGATGAAAAGAAAACGTAGTTATGCTGTTCAATTATGTATGTATGTTCGACATATTCAGACACGTATCGCATCAGATAAAACATTCTTACCAAGAATGCCGGATGGTACCCGCGGTATTATCCGCTACGCTATATACATAAGTACATACATATACATATATAAACAGTCGAATTTTATTACCGAAAATATTGTTTGAACGAAAACCATTCCGTGTCTGAACCGATATTATAAATTATGAAAAGTTCCACTTTCATTGTCAAAAAGATCCTGTTGTTCCGAAGTTGTTGGCTCAGTAGGTATACTTACATATTTTTATAATTTATTTGAAGAATGATATAGTAAAATTACGGTTGGAAATTATTCATTTATTTATTTTTACGGGAAGATTATGGTTAGAAATAATTGAATCTTTCAACAAAATTGAGATCTCAAGCACAAGGCACATATAATTCAGGAATATAACATATATCAATATAATACATGTAATATATGTATATCTATATAATGTACCTAAATAACTTTTCTCTCCACCTCAGTCTGCATATTTGAATTGAATAGAGTAATGTGTGGTAATTGAGTAATAAAAACATACAACAAATTTGACCAAAAACTATATACATTCTATACATCGTTCAAAATGAGAGTAACCTCGCTCTCGGGCCGATTCTCGTCCGTTCTGCGCATAGACAGAGAGCGTAGCAGAGAGTAAGACGGAGACAAACTTAGGCGGTTAAGTGGGGGTGTGAACGTTCTAGTGGTTCTAGCCCTGCCTTAGGCACGTCCCATGCGCAAAGCGAGATTACTCTCATTTTGAACATACTATATACTAAACACGATTAGAAACTGTCATACAATCAAACAGAGGTTCAGCAAAATATTGTGTAATACAACAAGATACAACGTTAGTGTACTGCACAGACGACATACCCGCCCATATACAAATGCTTAAAGAAATCTACCCCCTCCTGGAAGGAAGAAGTATAAATGTTAAGGCGCATCCTGTAGCCGGATTTATGGCAGCGAGTCAAGTGGTCGCCGTCGCAGGCAAATATCGTTTCCTCAAAACACCACAACTGTTTATTATGTTGCCTGCGACACTTAGTCCTGTCGCGGTAGGCGGCACCCGACCTGTGGTATGCGAATGGATTTTCCTTGTCCTATGATACACATCTCCTTAAAAATTCGCCCGATCCGTTAGGACACCTTCCCTGCATTCCAGACCGACGCCAAGATGGCTTTTCCCGATACCGCGATTTTCCGAGTCCTCTTCCGAAATTTCTTCACCCCACGCGCATGCCACAGCGTCCATCCCCTCCAGTAGGGCCCCATATAAATACTGGGCCGAAACAAAGGAAGTTTACTCTTACGTTTAAAATCTAAAGAACCACAACTTCACTTTGTAACAGTATTATTGTAAATAAAGCACTTTAAACAATCTCCGGAGTGACTTCGACGATAGTCCCTAGGACCAGACCCTGCCATAAATCCTGCAGTCTCCGAAGAGAAAAATAGAAAAGTGGCCCACGACTTTTGTCA
>NW_017102066.1:0-666 GCF_001263275.1 Habropoda laboriosa
GTCCCGTGTTACTGTTAAACAAAACGAATATACACCTATAACGTCGTGCTTGGAGATGGTAGTACTTAGCGACTTGCATGTAACGCACCGGTACGATACTCTTACTCTAAATGGAGTACGATTCTGCTATGCATTATGGACATCGGCGTCTAATTTTCGAACTACGATGGTGGGGGAAAATACAGATAATAAAATATTTCGGCGTTAATATTAATTCCTAAATCTAAATGTTACCAACGAAATATCACCATCTTTGATACAGAATACAAAGGTTTGCTTTGTAATTCAAAGCTCAAACGGTTCCGGCCTTACTATAATACGATGCGAATATAAACACATAACGTCGCACATGGTTATAGTAGTTCTTCGCGACTTTCCCATATCACACTGCGACGATTCTCATCCTCCAAATGGCGTACGGTTCTGCTATGCATTCTGGACACCGGCGTCAAATTTTCGAACTACAATGGTGGGGGCAAATACAGATAATTAAATATTTCGACGTTAAAAATAATTCCGAAAACTAAACGTGACCAACGAATTATTACCATTTCTTCATACCGAATACAAAGTTGTGGTTTCTTTTTTCAATAGCTCAAACAGTTCCCGTGTTACTGTTGAACGAAGCGAATATACACATATAACGTCGCGCTTGGATATAGTATT
>NW_017102066.1:5325-5775 GCF_001263275.1 Habropoda laboriosa
TTCGATGTGGGGGAAATTACAAATAATTAAATATTTCGACGTTAAAAATAATTCCTTCAGCTAAATGTATCCAACGAAATCTTACCTTTTTTTGGTACCGAATACCAAGGAGTGCGTGGTTCTTCAATATCTCACACGGTTGCCGGGTTACTGTTAAACGATGCGAATATACACCTATAACGTCGTGCTTGGAGATGGTATTTCTTCGCGATTTTCACGCAACGTACCGGTACGATACTCGTACTCTAATTGGAATACGATTCTGCTACGCATTCTGGACATCGGCGCCAAATTTTCGAACTACGATGTGGGGGAAATACAGATCATTAAATATTTCGACTTTAAATACAATTCCTACAGCTAAATGTATCCAACGAAATCTAACAACTTTTTGATCCGGAATATAAAGGTGTGCTTGGTTCTCAATATCTCACACGGTTCCCGTGTTAC
>NW_017102067.1:0-722 GCF_001263275.1 Habropoda laboriosa
TCATTATTAACGTCGAAATATTTAATTATCTGTACTTTCCTCCCACATCGTAGTTCGAAAATTCGACGCCGGTATCCAGAATGCATGACAGAACCGTACGCCATTTAGACGACGTGAATCGTCCCAGTATGATATGTGAAAGTCGCGGAGAACTACTATCGCCTAGCCGACGTTATAGGTGTATATTCCCTTCGTTTAACAGTGACACGGCAACCGTGTGAGATAATGAAGAACCAAGCACACCTTTGAATTCGGTATCTAAAAGAGGTAAGATTTCGTTGGGAATATTTATTTCACGGAATTATTTCTAACGACGAAATATTTAATCATCTGTATTTTCCCCCACCATCGTAGTTCTTATATTCGACGCCATCCTCCAGAAAGCATAGCAGAATCGTACTCCAGTTACAGTTCGAGTATCGCCGCAGTATGTTATGTTAATGTCGCGAAGAAATACTATCGCCTAGCCTACGTCTTAAGTGTATATTCGCTTGGTTTAACAGTAACACGGCAACCATGTGAGACATTGAAGAACCAAGCACAGCTTTATTATCGGCATAAAAAAAATTGTAAGGTTTCGTTGGATGCATTTAGCTGAAGGAATTATATTTAACGTCGAGATATTCAATTATCTGTATTTTCCCCCACCAACGTAGTTGGAAAATGCGACGCTACGTCCAGAATGCATAGCGGAATCAAACACCATTAGAGTACGAATATCG
>NW_017102068.1:0-301 GCF_001263275.1 Habropoda laboriosa
ATGTTAATACTTATTGAGTGATTAATTTAATTTCATAATATATCGCTTTGGATGAATTACAAAGCAAACTGCTAAGAAATTACATTATATACCTGTACGCATTATCCGTCGAATGTAGAGGGAGAGCCACCGTTTGGTTGCCACTTGTTTATCACATAGAGTCAGCCTACCTCCACGTAAAAAAAAAAAAAAATGTAGGGTCGATTCCAAAAGTGTCAGTAAAATGTAGGGTCGATTTCAGCAGAAAAGCTGCTGAACAATTAGAATTAAATGCAACGATAGAAATTATTGCAATAATGCG
>NW_017102069.1:0-633 GCF_001263275.1 Habropoda laboriosa
TAAATATATCGACGTTAAAAGTAATTCCTAAAACTAAATGTGACCAACGAAACCTTACCTTTTCTTGAGACCGAATACAAAGTTGTGGTTTGTTTTGTCAATAGCTCAATCTGTTCCCGTGATACTGTTAAACAATGCGAATATACACATAAAACGTCGGTTAGGCGATGGTAGTTCTTCGCGACATTAACATAACATAATGAGGCGATATTCGTCCTCTTATGCTGTTTGTTTCCGCTATGCATTCTGGAGGTCGCGTCGAATTTTCGGACTACGATGGTGGGGGAAAATGCAGATAATTAAATATTTCGACGTTAATTATAATTCCTAAATCTAAATGTGACTAACGAAATCTCACCATTTTTTGATGCCGAATACAAATGTGTGCTTTGTTATTCAAAGCTCAAACAGTTCCGGTGTTACTGTTAAACGAAGCGAATATACAAATATAACGTCGGCTACGTGATAGTATTTCTTCGCGAACTTCGCATATCATACTGGGACGATTCGCGTCCCCTAAATGGCGTACGATTCTGCTATGCATTCTAGACATCGGCGTCGAATTATCCAACTACGATGTGGGGGAAAATGCAAATAATTAAATATTTTGTCGTTAGAAATAATTCCAACAAA
>NW_017102070.1:0-677 GCF_001263275.1 Habropoda laboriosa
AAATATTTAGTTATCTGTATTTGCCCCCATCATCGAAGAGAGAGAATTCCACGCCGATGTCCAGAATGCATTGCAGAAACGTTATCGATTAGGAGTACGATTATCGTACTGGTACGTTACGTGAAAATCGATAAGAAATACTATCTCCAAGCGCGACCTTATAGGTGCATATTCGCTTCGTTTTACAGTAACACGGGAAACGTTTGAGATATAGAAAAAACAAACCACACCTTTGTACTCGGTACCAAAAAAAGGCAAGAATTCGTTTTGAACATTTATTTATTCGAATTATTTGAAACGACGAAATATTCAATTATTTGTATTTTCCCCCACACCGTATTTCGCAAATTCGACGCCGGCGTCCAATGTGCATAGCAGAACCGTGCGCCATTTATGGGACGTGAATCGGCCCAGTATGATAGGCGAAGGTCGCGCAGATCTACAATAACCATGTGCGACGTTATATGTGTATATTCGCATTGTTTAACCGTAACACCCGAACCGTTTGAGCTTTGAATAACTAAGCACACCGTTATATTTGTGGTCGAAAAATTGTAAGATTTATTGTATACATTAATCTGAACGAATTATTTATAAAGTCGAAATATTTAGTTATCTGTATTTGCCCCCACCATTGTAGAGAGAGATTTCGACGCCGATGTCCAGAATACATAGCA
>NW_017102070.1:2469-3710 GCF_001263275.1 Habropoda laboriosa
ATTGAAGGTGTATATTCCCTTCGTTTAACAGTAACACGTCAACCGTGTGTGATATTGAAGAACCAAGCACACCTTTATATTCGGGATCAAAAATTGTAAGATTTCGTTGGATGCATTTTGCTGAAGGAATTATTTTTAAAGTCGAAATACTTAATTATCTGTATTTTCCCCATCATCGTAGTTCGAAAATTGGACGCCGGAGTCCAGAATGCATAGCAGTATCGTATAACATTTCGAGTACGAGTATCGTACCGAGTACGTTACGTGAAAATGGCGAAGAAGTACTATCTCCAAGCGCGACGTTATAGGTGTATTTTCGTTTTGTTCAACAGTAGCACGGGACCTTTTGATCTATTGAAAAAACAGAACACACCTTTGTATTCGGTACCAAAAAAAGGTAAGATTTCGTTGGTCACATTTAGATTTAGGAACTATTATTAACGTCGATATATTTACTTATCCGTATTGGCCCCCACATCGTAGTTCGAAAATTCGGCGCCGAAGTCCAGAATGCATAGCAGATTCGTACGCCATTTAGAGTACGGCATTAGCCGCAGTATGTTATGTGAATGTCGCGAAGAACTACTATCGCCTAGCCGACGTTATAGGAGTATATTCCCTTCGTTTAACAGTAACACGGCAGCCGAATGAGATATGGAGGAACCAAGCACACCTTTGTATTCGGTACCAAAAAAAGGTAAAATTTCGTTGGGAACATTTATTTGTTGGAATTATTACTATCGACGAAATATTTAATCAGCTGTTTTTTCCACCACATCGTAGTTCGAAAATTCGACGCCGGCGTCCAGAATGCATAGCAGAACCGTACGCCATTTAGAGGACCCGAATCGTCCCAGTATGATATGCGAAGGTCGCGGAGAACTACTATAACCGTGTGCGTCGTTATATGTGTATATTCGTATCGTTAAACTGCAACACAGCAACCGTGTGAGATATTGAAGATCCAAGCACACCTTTCCATTCGGGAACAAAAAATTGTAAGATTTACTGTATATATTTAGCTGAAGGAATTATATTTAAAGTCGAAATATTTAATCATCTGTATTTTCCCCACATCGTTGTTCGAAAATTCGACGCCGGCGTCCAATATGTATAACAGAACCGTACGCCATTTAGAGGACGAGAATCGTCACATCATGATATGCGAAGGTCGCGGAGAACTACTATAACCATGTGCGACGTTCAATGTGTATATTCGCATCGTTTAACGGTAACACCGG
>NW_017102070.1:4557-5755 GCF_001263275.1 Habropoda laboriosa
GAGAGAAAATTCGACGCCGATTTCCAGAATGCATTGCAGAATCGTACTCCATTTAGAGTACGAGTATCGTACCGGTACGTTACGTGAAAATCGCGAAGAAATACCATCTTCAAGCGCGACGTTGTATGTGTACATTCGCTTCGTTTAACTGTAACAATGCAACCGTGTGATATATTGAAGAACCAAGCACACCTTTATATTGGGGATCAATAAATTGTAAGATTTCCGTGGTTACATTTAGCTAAAGGAATTATATTTAAATTTCCAAAATTTAAAAATCTGTATTTTCCCCCACTTCGTAGTCCGAAAATTCGTCTCCGGTGTCCAGACTGCATAGCTGAAATGAACTCCATTTAGAGTACGAGTACCGTACCGGTACGTTACGTGAAAATCGCGAAGAAATAATATCTCTAGCGTAACGGTATATGTTCATATTCTGTTCGTTTAACTGGTACACGGCAACCGTGTGAGATATTGAAGAAGCAAGCACACCTTTATATTCGTGACCAAAAAATTGTAAGATTTCGTTTGATACTTTTAACTGAAGGAATTATATTTGAAGCCGAAATATTTAATTATCTGAATTTGCCCCCGCCATCGTAGTTCGAAAATTCGACGCCGGCGTCCAGAATGCATGGCAAAACCGTACCCCATTTAGAGGACGTGAATCGTCACAGTATGATATGCGAAGGTCGCGCAGGACTACTATAACCATGTGCGACGTTATATGTGTATATTCGCTTCGTTTAACTGTAACACGGGAACCGATTGAGATATTGAAAAAACAAACCACAAGTTTGTATTCGGAACCAAAAAAAAAGGCAAGATTCCTTTGGGTACAATTATTTGTAAGGATTACTTTTAAATTCGAAATATTTAGTTAACTGTATTTGCCCCCACCAAGGTCGTTCTAAAATTCGACGCCGATGTCCAGAATGCATAGCAGAATCGTACTCCATTTAGAGTACGAGTATCGTACCGGTACGTTTCGTGATATTCGCGAAGGAATACAATCTCCAAGCGCGACGTTATAGGTGTATAATCGCTTCGTTTTACAGTAACACCGGAAACGTTTGAGCTATTGAAAAAACAGGACACACCTTTGTATTCGGCACCAAAAAAAGGTAAGGTTTCGTTGGGAACATTTATTTGTGGAATTATTTGGAACCCAGAAATATTTTATTATTTGTGTTTTCCC
>NW_017102070.1:5938-9940 GCF_001263275.1 Habropoda laboriosa
AACGTCGAAATATTTAATTATCTGTATTTTCCCCCACCATCGTAGTTAGAAAATTCGACGCCACGTCCAGAATGCATAGCAGTATCAAACGCCATTTGGAGAACGATTATCGCCGCAGTATGTTATGTGAAAGTCGCGAAGAACTACTATCGGCTAGTCGACAGTATAGGTGTATATTAGCTTCGTTTAACTGTAACCCGGATCCGATTGAGATATTGAAAAAACAAACCACAAGTTTGTATTCGGAACCAAAAAAAGGCAAGATTCCTTAGGGTACAATTATTTGTAAGGATTATTTTTAAATTCGAAATATTTAGTTATCTGTATTTGCCTCCACCAAGGTAGTTCTAAAATTCGACGCCGATGTCCAGAATGCATAGCAGAAATGTACTCCATTTAGATTATCGCCGCAGTATGTTATGTGAAAGACGCGAAGATCTACTATCGGCTAGCCGGCAGAATAGGTGAATATTCGGTTCGTTTAACAGCATCACGGCAACCGTGTGAGCTATTGAAATGACAAATCACACCTTCGTATTCGGTACCAAAAAAAGGCTAGATTCCTTTGGGTACAATTATTTGTAGGGATTATTTTTAAATTCGAAATATTTAGTTATCTGTAATTGCCCCCACCAACGTGGAGAGAAAGGTCGACGCCGGCGACCAATATGCATAGCAGAACCGTACGCCCTTTAGAGTACGTGTATCGTACCGGTACGATACGTGAAAATCGCGAAGAAATACCATCTCCAGGCACGACGTTATATGTGTATATTCGCTTCGTTTAACTGTCACACCGGAACTGTTTGAGTTTTGAATAGCAATGCATCCATTTGTATTCGGTATCAAAAAATGGTAAGATTTCGTTGGTCACATTTAGCAATAGAAACTATTTTTATCGTCGAAATATATAGTTATCTGTATTTGCCCCCACCACCGTAGAGTGAAAATTCGTCGCCGGCGTCCAGAATGCATAGCAGAACCGTGCGCCATTTAGAGGACGTGAATCGTCCCAGTATGATATGCGAAGGTCGCGAAGAAATACTATAACCATGCGCGACATTATATGTGTATATTTCCATCGTTTGACTGTAAGACCGGAACCGTTTGAGCTGTGAATAACAAATCACAGCCTTGTATTCGGCATCATAAAATGGTAAGATTTCTTTGACATGTTTAGTTTTAGGAACTATTATTAACGTCGAAATATCTAATTATCTGTATTTTCCCCAACCATCGTAGTTAGAAAATTCGACGCCACGTCCAGAATGCATAGCAGTATCAAACGCCATTTGGAGAACGATTATCGCCGCAGTATGTTATGTGAAAGACGCGAAGATCTACTATCGGCTAGCCGGCAGAATAGGTGAATATTCGGTTCGTTTAACAGCATCACGGCAACCGTGTGAGCTATTGAAATAACAAACCCAAACTTTGTATTCGGTACCAAAAAAAAAAGTTAAGGTTTCGTTGGTCACATTTAGTTTAAGAATTATTTTTGCGTCGAAATATTTAATTATCTGTATATTCCCCTACATCGTGGTTCGAAGATCGACGCCGGTGTCCAGAATGCATAGCAGAATCGTACTACATTTCGAGGACGAGTATCGTACCAGTACGTTACGTGAAAATCGCGAAGGAATACTATCTCCAAGAGCGACGTTATATGTGTAAATTCGCTTCGTTTAACAGTAACACGGGAACTGTTTGAACTATTCAAAAAACAAACCACAAATTTGTATTCGGTACCAAAAAAAGGTAAGATTTCGATGGTCACATTTAGTTTTAGGAATTATTATTAACGTCGCAATATTTAGTTATCTGTATTTTCCCCCACCATCGTAGAGAGAAAATTCGATGCCGATTTCCAGAATGCACAGCAGAACCGTTCGCCATTTGAAGGACGAGAATTGTCACAGTATGATATGCGAAGGTCACGAAGAAATACTACAACCGTGTTCGACGTTATATGTGTATATTCGCTTCATTTAACAGTAAGGACGGATCCGTTTGAACTTTTAATAACAAAGCACTCCTTTGTATTCGGTACCAAAAAACGGTAAGATTTCGTTGGTCACATTTAGTTTTAGGAATTATTATTAACGTCGAAATAATTAATTATCTGTGTTTGCCCCCACCATCATAGTTCTAAAATTCGATGCCGTCGGCCAGAATGCATAGCCGAGTCGCACGCCATTTATATTAGAAGGATCGTCCGAGTATGATACGCGAAGGTAGCAAAGACCTATTATACCCATGTGCGACGTAATGTATGTATATTCGCTTCGTTTAACAGTAACGCGGGAACCGTTTGAGCTATTGAATATACCAACCATACCTTTGTTTTCGGTACCACAAAAAGGTAAGGTTTCATTGGATACATTTAGCTGACGGAATTATATATAAAGTCGATATCATTAATTATCTGTATTTGCCTACACCAGCGTAGTGCGAAAATTCGGAGCCGATGTCCAGAATGTATTGCACAAATGTACTCCATTTAGAGTAAGTGTACCGGACCTGTACGTTACGTGAAAACCGCGAAGAAATAACATCTCGAAGCGTGACGTTATTTGTGTATATTCGCTTCGTTTAACAGTAACACGGGAACCGTGGGAGATATTGAAGAAACAAGCACACATTTATATTCGATACCAAAAAATGGGAAGATTACGTTGGGAACAAATATTTAGAGGGAATATTTTTAAAGTCGATATATTTAGTGATCAGTATTTACCCCCACACCGTAATTCGAAATTTCGACGCCGGCGTCCAGAATGCATAGCAGAACCGTACGCCATTTGGAGGACGAGAATTGTCACAGTATGATATGCGATGGTCGCGAAGAAGTAATTTAACCATGTGCGACGTTATAGGTGTATATTCTTTTCGTTTAAGAGTAACACGGGAAACGTTTGAGCTTTTGAAAAAACGTACCACACTTTTGTATTCGGTACCAAAAAAAGGTAAGGTTTCGTTGGGAACTTTTATTTATTGGAATATTTCTAATGACGAAGTATTTAATTATTTGTGTTTTCCCCCACATCGTAGTTCGAAAATTCGACGCCGGCGTCCAATACCGGGATCAAACACCATTAGAGTACGAATATCGCCGCATCAAGTTTGGTTAATGTTGCGAAGAACTACTACCGCCATGCCGACGTTATATGTGTATATACGCTTCGTTTAACAGTAACAAGGGAGCCGTGTGAGACATTGAAGAAACAAGCACACATTTATATTCGAGGCCAAAAAATTCTAAGATTTCGTTGGATACATTTAGCTGAAGGGATTATATTTAAAGTCGATATCATTAATTATCTGTATTAGCCCCAACCGTCGTATTTCTAAAATTCGACGCCGTCGTCAAGAATACATAGCAGAATCGTACAGCATTTAGGGTACGAGAATTGCCACCGTCTGTTCTGTGAAAGTCGCGAAGAACAACAATCGGCTAGACGACGTTATAGGTTTATATTCGCTTCGTTTAACAGTAACACGGGAACCGTTTGTGCTGTAGAAAAAACAAACCACACCTTCGTTTTCGGTACCAAGAAAAGGTAAGATTTCGTGGATAGCAAACATTTAAGGGGAATATTTTTAAAGACGAAATATTTAATTATCAGTATTTTCCCCCACATAGTAGTTCGAAAACTCGACGCCGGCGTCGAATATGCATAGCAGAACCCTACGGCATTTAGAGGAAGAGATTTGTCCCAGTATGATTTGCGAAGGTCGCGCAGGACAACTATAACCATGTGCGACATTATATGTGTATATTCGCTTCCATTGACAGTAACACGGGAACCGTTTGAGTTATTGAAAAAACAAAGCACACGTTTGCATTCGGTACCAAAAAAAGGTAAAATTTCGTTGGTCACAATTAGCTATACAAACTATTTTTAACCTGGAAATATTTAATTATCTGTATTTGCCCCCACCATCGTAGTTCTTATATTCGACGCCGTCGTCCAGAATTCATAGCAGAATCATACTCCATTT
>NW_017102070.1:10067-12629 GCF_001263275.1 Habropoda laboriosa
ATAACAAACCACACCTTTATATTCGGTACCAAAAAATGGTAAGATATCGTGGGGAACATTTATTAGTTGGAATTATTTCTAAAGATGAAATATTTCATTATTTGTATTTTCCACCACATCGTAGGTCGAAAATGCGACGCCGGCGTACCGAATGCCTAGCATAACCGTGCGCCATTTAGAGGACGTGTATCGTCCCAGTATGATTTGCGAAAGTCGCGCAGAAATACTATAACCTTGTGTGACGTTATCGGTGTATATTCGCTTTGTTTAACCGTACCACGGGAACCGCTTGAGCTATTGAAATAACAAACCACAAATTTATATTCGTTCGGTATCAAGAAATGGTAATATTTCGTTGGTCACTTTTAGATTTAGGAATTATTATTGACGTCGAAATATTTAATTATCTGTATTTTCCCCTACCATCGTAGTTCGAAAATTCGACAGCGGAGTCCAGAATGCATAGCAATATCGTATTCCATTTGGAGTGCGAGTATCATACCGGTTCGTTACGTGAAAGACGCAAAGAAATACCATCTCCAAGCCCGACGTTATATGTGTATATTCGCTTCGTTTAACAGTAACACGGGAACCGCTTGAACTATGGAAAAAAAAACCACACCTTTATATTCGGTACCAAAAAATGGTAAGATATCGTGGGGAACATTTATTAGTTGGAATTATTTCTAAAGATGAAATATTTAATTATTTGTATTTTCCCCCACATCGTATTTCGAAAATTGTTCGCCGGCGTCCAATATGCATAGCAGACCCTTACGCCATTTAGAGGGCGTTAATCGTCCTAGTTTGATATGCGTAGGTCGCGCAGAATTACTATACCCATGTGCGACGTTATATTTGTATATTCGCTGTATGTGTGTATTCCCGCCGTTTAACAGTAACACGGTAACCTTTTGAGCTATTGAAAAAACAAACCACACTTTTGTATTCGGTACCAAAAATAGTTAAGTTTTCGTTGGGTACTTTTATTTACTCGATACATTTCTACCGACGAAATATTTAATTATTTGTATTTTCCCCCACATCGTATTTCGAAAATTGTTCGCCGGCGTCCAATATGCATAGCAGACCCTTACGCCATTTAGAGGGCGTTAATCGTCCTAGTTTGATATGCGTAGGTCGCGCAGAATTACTATACCCATGTGCGACGTTATATTTGTATATTCGCTTCGTTTAACAGTAACTCGGAATCCGTTCGAGCTATTGAAATAACAAACCACAACTTTGTATTCGGTACCAATAAAAGGTAAGATTTCGTTGGATACATTTAGCTGAGGGAATTATATTTAAAGTCGAAATATTTAACTATCTGTATTTACCCCCACGATCGTAGTTCGAAAATTCGGCGCCGATGTCCAGAATGCATTGCAGAACCGTACGCCATTTGGAGGACGAGAATCGTCCCAGTATGATATGGGAAGTTCACGAAGAACTACTATAACCGTGTGCGACGTTATTTGTGTATATTCGCTTCGTTTAACAGTAACACGCAATGCGTTTGAGCTATTGAAAACACAATCCACACCTTCGTATTCGGTACCAAAAAAAGGCAATATATCTTTGTGAACAATTATTTGTAGGGAATATTTTTGAAGTCGAAATTTTCAGTTATCTGTATTTTCCCCCACCATCGTAGTTCGAAAATTCGACGTCGACGTCCAGAATGCACAGCTGAATCGTTCTCCCTTTAGAGTACGAGTATCGTACCGGTACGTTACGTGAAAATCGCGAAGAAATACCATCTCCAAGTGCGACGTTATATGTGTATATTCGCTTCGTTTAACAGTAACACGGAAACCGTTTGAGCTATTGAAAAAACTATCCACGCCTTCGTATTCGGTACCGAAAAAAGGTAAGATTTCGTTGGGAACATTTATTTGTTGGAATTATTTCTAACGACGAAATATTTAATCATCTGTATTTTCCCCCACCATCGTAGTTCCGAAATTCGACGCCGACGTCCAGTATGCACAGCAGAAGAGTACGAGTATCGTCACGGTATGATTTGCGAAGGTCGCGCAGAACTACTATAACCATGTGCGACGTTATATGTGTATATTCGCTTCGTTTAACAGTAACACGGTAACCGTTTGAGCTATTGAAAAAACAACCCACACCTTTGTATTGGGCACCAGAAAAGGGTAAGGTTTCGTTGGGAACATTCAGTTGTAGGAATTATTTTGAAAGTCAATACAATTAATTATCTGCATTTGACACACCATCCTAGTTCGTAAATTCGACGTCCATGTCCAGAATGCATTGCAGAATCGTACTCCATTTCGAGTACGAGTATCGTACCGGTACATTCCGTGAAATTCGAGACGGAATAATACCTCCAAGAGCGACGTTATATGTGTAAATTCGCTTCGTTTAACAGTAACACGGGAACTGTTTGAGCTATTGAAATAACAAACCACATCTTTATATTCGGCACCAAAAAAAGGTAAGATTTCGTTGGATACATTTAGCTGAAGGAATTTTATTTTAATTCGAAATATTTAATTATCTGTATTTTCAACCACAACGTAGTTCGAAAATTCG
>NW_017102070.1:13794-17203 GCF_001263275.1 Habropoda laboriosa
ATTTATTTGATGGAATTATTATTATTGTCGACATATTTAATTATCTGTATTTTCCCCCACATCGCAGTTCGAAAATTGGACGCCGGAGTCCAGAATGCATAGCAGAATCGTACTCAATGTAGAGTACGAGTATCGTACCGGTACGTTACGTGAAAATAGCGAAGAAATATTATCTCCAAGCGCGACGTTATATGTGTATATTCGATTCGTTAACATTAACACAGGAACCGTTTGAGCTATTGCAAAAACAAACCACACCTTTGTATTCGGTACCAAAAAAAGTTAAGGTTTCGTTGGACCTATTTAGATTTAGGAATAATTTTTAACGTCGAAATATTTAATTATTTGTATTTGCACCCAGCATCGAAGTTCGAAAATTCGGCGCCGATGTCGAGATTCAATAGCAGAATCGTCCTCCATTTCGAGTACGAGTATCGAACCGGTTCGTTACGTCAATATAGCGAAGAAATACTATCTCCATGAGCGACGTTATATGTGTATATTCTCTTCGTTTAACAGTAACACGGGAACCGTTTGAGCTATTGAAAAAACAAACCACACCTTCGTTTTCAGTACCAAAAAAAGGTAAGATTTCGTTGGGAAAATTTATTTGTTGGATTGATATCTAACGACGAAAAATTTAATTATCTATATTTTCCCCCACCATCATAGTTTGAAAATTCGACGCCACGTCCAGAATGCGTGTAAGACCGTACGCCATTTAGAGAATGTGAATCGTCCCAGTATGATATTCGAAGGTCGCGAACAAATACTATAACCATGTGCGACGTTAGATGTGTATATTCGCTTCGTTTAACAGTAACACGGGAACCGTTTGAGATATTGAAAAAAAAACCACACCTTCGTATTCGGTACCAAAAAAGGGTAAGCTTTCGTTGGCCACATTTAGATTTAGGATTTACATTTATCGTCGTAATATTTAGTTATTTGTATTTGCCCCACCCTCGTAGATAGTAAATTCGACGCCGTTATCCAGAATGCATAGCAGAATCGTACTCCATTTCGAGTACGAGAATCGTACCGGTACGCCACATGAATATCGCGATGAAATACTATCTCCATAGGGATGTTGTATGTGTATATTAGCTTCCTTTAACAGTAACACGGCAATCGTGTGAGATAATGAAATAACAAACATCAACTTTGTATTCGGTACCAAAAAAAGGTAGGGTTTCGTTGGGAACATTTATTTGTTGGATTTATTTGGAACGACGAAAATATAATTCTTTGTATTTTCCCCCACATCGTAGTTCGAAAATTCGACGCCGATGTCCAGAAAACATAGCAGAATCGTACTCCATTTCGAGTACGAGTACCGTACCGGTATGTTACGTGAAAATCGCGAAGAAATAATATCTCTGAGCTTGACGTTATATGTGTAGATTCGTTTCGTTTAACAGTAACACGGAAACCGTTTGAGCTATTGAAAAAAGAATCCACTCCTTCGTATTCGGTACCACAAAAAGGCAAGATTTCTTTGGGAACAATTATATGTAGGGAATATTTTTAAAGTCGATATATTTAGTTTGCTGTATTTGCCCCCACCATCGTAGTTCTAAAATTCGAAGCCGTCGTCCTGAATGCATAGTAGAATCGTAAGTCATTTAGAGTATGAATATCTCCGCAGTAAGTTATGTTAATGTCGCGAAGAACTACTGTCGCCTAGCCGACGTTATATGTGTATATTCGCTTCGTATAACGGTAACACGGCAACCGTGTGAGATATTGAAAAACCTAGCACACATTTGCATTCGGTATTAAAAAATGATACCATTTAGTTGGTCACATTTAGTTTTAGGAATTATTTTTAAAGTCGAAGTATTTAGTTATCTGTATTTGCCCCCACCATCGTAGAGAGAGAATTCGACGCCGATGTCCAGAATGTATAGCAGAATCGTACGCCATTTAGAGTACGACAATTGCCGCAGTATGTTATGTCAATGCCGTGAAGAACTGCTATCGCCTAGCCGGCGTTATATGAGTATATTCGCTTCGTTCAACAGTAACACCGGAACCGTTTCAGCCATTGAGAAAACATACCACAACTTTGTATTCGGTACAAAAAATGGTAAGATTTCGTTTGATGCATTTAGCTGAAGGAATTATATTTAATGTCGAAATATTTAGGTATCTGTATTTTCCCCCACCATCGTAGTTCGAAATTTCGATGCCGATGTCCAGAATGCATAGCAGAATCGTACTCCATTTCGAGTACGAGTATCGTACCGGTACGTTACGCGAAAATCGCGCAGAAATACAATTTCCAAGAGCGACGTTATATGTGTATATTCGCTACGTTTAACAGTAACAGGGGAAACGTTTGAGCTATTGAAAAAACAAACAACAGCTTTGTATACGGTACCAAAAAAAGGTAAGACAGTAACACGGGAACCGTTTGAGCTATAGAAAAAACAAACCACACCTTTGTATTCGGTACCAAAAAAAGGTGAGATTTCGTTGGTCACATTTAGTATTTGGAATTATTTTTAACGTCGAAATATGTAATTATCTGTATTTTCTCTACACATCGTAGTTCGAAAATATGACGCCGGAGTCCAGAATGCATAGCAGAACCGAACGCCATTTAGAGTACGAATATCGCCGCAGTATGTTATGTTAATGACGCGAAGAAGTATTATCGCCTAGCCGACGTTATAGAGCTATATTCCCTTCGTTTAACAGTAACACGGCAACCGTGTGAGATATTGAAGAACCAAGCACACCTTTATAATCGTGACCAAAAAATTCTAAGATTTCGTTTGATACTTTTAGCTGAAGGAATATTATTTGAAGCCGAAATATTTAATTATCTGAATTTGCCCCCGCCATCGTAGTTCCAAAATTCGGAGCCGATGTCAAGAATGCATAGCAGAATCGTACTCCATTTAGAGTACGAGTATAGTACCAGTACGTTACGTGAAAATCTCGTAGAACTACTATCACCTAGCCGACGTTATATGTGTATATTCGCTTCGTTTAACAGTAACATGGGAAACGTTTGAGCTATTGCAAGAACAGACCACAACTTTATATTCGGGTCCAAAGAAAGGTAAGATTTCGTTGGATACATTTAGCTGAAGAAACTATATTTAAAGTCGAAATACTGAATTATCTGTATTTGCCCCCACCATCGTAGAGAATGCATAGCAGAATCTAACTGCATTTCGAGTACGAGTATCGCCACAGTGTGTTATGTAAATGTCGCGAAGGAATACTATCGCCTAGCTGACTTTATAGGTGTATATTCGCTTCGTTTAACGGTAAGAACGGAACCGTTTTACCTTTGAATAACAAAGCACACCGTTGTATTCGGTAGCAAAAAAAGGTAAGATTTCGTTGGGAACATTTATTTGTTTGAATTAATTCTAACGTAGAAATATTTTATCAA
>NW_017102070.1:17375-17728 GCF_001263275.1 Habropoda laboriosa
TAACACGTGAACCGTTTGAGATATTGAAATAACAAACCACAACTTTATATTCGGTACCAAAAAAAGGTAAGATTTGGTTGGATACATTTAGCTGAAGAAATTATATTTAATGTCGAAATATTGAATTATCTGTATCTGCCCCCACCATCGTAGTTCGAAAATTCGACGCCGGCGTCCAATATGCATAGCAGAACCGTACGCCATTTAGAGGAAGATAATCGTCACGGTATGATTTGCGAAGGTCGCGCAGAACTACTATAACCATGTGCGACGTTATATGTGTAAATTTGCTTGGTTTAACAGTAACAACGGAAACGTTTGAACTTTGAATAACAAAGCATACCTTTGTATTC
>NW_017102070.1:18371-22352 GCF_001263275.1 Habropoda laboriosa
CGAAGAAATACTATCTCCAAGCGCGACGGTATATGTGTATATTCGCTTCGTTTAACAGTAACACGGGAACTGTGTGAGCTATTGAAAAAACAAACCACACCTTCGTATTCGGTATCAAGAAACGGTAATATTACGTTGGTCACATTTAGTTTTAGGAATTATAATTAACATCGAAGTATTTAAGTATCTGTATTTGCCCCCACCATCGTAGTTCGAAAATTCGACGTCACGTCCAGAATGCATAGCGGAACCGTACGCCATTTAGAGGACGATAATCGTCCCAGTATCATATTCGAAGGTCGCGACGAATTACTATAACCATGTGCGACGTTATAAGTGTATAATTGCTTCGTTTAACGGTAAGACCGGAACCGATTGAGCATTGAATAACAAAGCACACCTTTTATTCGGTATCAAAAAATGGTATTGTTTCGTTGGCCACATTTAGTTTTAGGAATTTATATTAACGTCGATGTATTTAATTATCTGTATTTTCCCCCACCAGCGTAGTTCGATCGACGCCGTCATCCAGAATGGATAGCAGAATCGAATTGTATTTAGAATACGATTATCGTACCGGTACGTTACGTGCAAATCGCGAAGGAATTCTATCTCCAAGAGCGACGTTATATATGTAATTTCGCTTCGTTTAACAGTAACACGGCAACAGTGTGAGCTATTGAAATAACAAACCCAAACTTTGTATTCGGTACCAAAGAAGGGTAAGGTGTCGTTATTTACATTTTGTTTTAGCAATTATTTTTACGTCGAAATATTTAATTATCTATATATTCCCCCACATCATAGTTCGAAAATTCGACGCCGGCGTCCAGAATGCATGGCAAAACCGTACGCCATTTGGAGGACGTGAATTGTCTCAGTATGATATGGTAAGGTCACGAAGAACTACTCTAACTGTGTGCGACGTTATATGTGTATATTCGCATCGTTTAACAGTAACATCGGCACCGTTTGAGGTTTGTATAACAAAGCACACCTTTATATTCGGGATCAAGATATTGTAAGATTTCGTTGGATACATTTAGCTGAAGAAATTATATTTAATGTCGAAATATTGAATTATCTGTATCTGCCCCCACATCGTATTTCGAAAATTCGACGCCGTCGACCAGAATGCACAGCAGAACCGTACGCCATTTAGGGGACACGATTCGTCCCAGTATGATATGCGAAGTTCGCGAAGTACTACTACATCCATGTGCGACGTTATATGTGTATATTCGCTTCGTTTCACAGTAACACCGGAACCGTTTGAGCTTTGAATAGCCAAGCACACCTTTATATTCGGTGTTGAAAAATTGGAAGATTTATTGCATACATTTAGCCGAAGGTATTATTTTTAAAGTCGAAATATTTAATTAACTGTATTTTCCCCCACCATCGTAGTTCTAAAATTCGACGGCGCCCTCCAGAATACATAACAGAACCGTACGCCAGTTGGAGAACGAGAATTGCCGCCGTATATTATGTGAATGTCGCGAAGAATTACTATCGCCTAGCCGACGTCATATGTGTATATTCTCTTCGTTTAACAGTAACACGGCAACCGTGTGTGATATTGAAAAACCAATAACACCTTTATATTCGGTACCAAAAGAAGGTAATATTTCGTTGGTCACAATTCGTTTTAGGAATTATTATTAAAGTCAAAGTATTTAGTTATCTGTATTTGCCCCCACCAGCGTAGATTTAAAATTCGACGCCGTCGTCCAGAATGCATAGTATAACCGTACGCCATTTAGAGTACGAGTGTTGCCGCAGTATGTTATGAGAATGTCGCGAAGAACTACTATTACCGAGCCGCGTTATATATGTATATTGGCTTCGTTTAACAGTAACACGGGAACCGTTTGACCTATTGAAAAAACAAACCCCACCTTTGTATTCGGTACCAAAAAAAGGTAAGATTTCGTATGGTACATTTAGATTTAGGAATTATTTTTAACGTCGAAATATTTAATTAAATGTATTTGCCCCCACCACCTTATTTCGAAAAGTCGACGCCGATGTCCAGAATGCATTGCAGAACCGTACGCCATTTAGAGGACGCGAATCGTCCCAGTATGATATTCGAAGGTCGCGAAGTACTACTATAACCATGTGCGACTTTCTATGTGTATATTCGCTTCGTTTATCAGTAAGGCTGGAACCGTTTGAACTTTGAATAACAAAGCACACCTTTGTATTCGATATCAAAAAATGGTAAGATTTCGATGGTCACATTTAGTTTTTGGAATTATAATGAACATCCAAATAATTAATTATCTGTATTTTCCCCCACTTCGTAGCTCGAAAATTCGACGCCGATGTCCAGAATGCATAGCAGAATGGTACTCCATTTCGAGTACGAGGATCGTACCGGTACGTTATGTGAAAATCGCGAAGAAATACCATCTCCAAGCGCGACGTTATATCAGTACATTCGCTTCGTTTAACAGCAAAACGGAACCGTGTGAGATATTGCAGGACCAAGCACACCTTTATAATCGGGATCAAAAATTATGAGATTTCGTTGTATACATTTAGTTGAAGGAATTATTTTTAACGTGGAAGGATTTAATTAACTGTATCTTCCCCCAACATCGTATTTCGTAAATTCGACGCCGGCGTCCAGAATGCCTAACATAAACGTACGCCATTTAGTGGACGTGAATCGTCCCAGTATGATATGCGAATGTCGCGAAGTACTACTATAGCCATGTGCGACTTTATATGTGTATATTCGCTTCGTTTAACAGTAACACGGCAGCAGTGTGAGATATTGAGATAACAAACCACAACTTTGTATTCGGTACCAAAAAAATGTAAGTTTTCGTTGGTCACATTTAGTTTTAGGAATTATTGTTAATGTCGAAATATATAGTTATCTGTACATCGTATCTCGAAAATTCGAGGCCGATGTCCAGAATGCATGGCAGAATCGTGCGGCATTTAGAGTACGAGAATCGCCGCAGTATGTCATGTTAATCTCGCGAAGAACTTCTATCACCTAGCAGACGCTATAGGTGTATATTCGCTTCGCTTAACAGCAACACGGCAATCGTGTGAGATATTGCAGGACCAAGCACACCTTTATAATCGGGATCAAAAATTAGAAGATTTCGTTGAATACATTTAGCTGAAGGAATTATTTTTAACGTGGAAGTATTTAATTATCTGTATTTGCCCCCACCGTCGTATTTCTTATATTCGACGCCGTCCTCCAGAATGCATACCAGAATCGGATGCCATTTAGAGTACAACAATTGCCGCAGTATGTTATGTGAAAGTCGGAATAACTACTATCGCCTAGCCGACGTTATATGTGTTTATTTGTTTCGTTTATCAGTAACAACGGAACCGTTAAAACTTTGAATAACAAAGCACACCTTTGTATTCGGTATCCAAAAATGGAAAGACATCGTTGGACACATTTAGTTTTAGGAATTATTATTGACGTCGAAATAATTGATTATCTGTATTTTCCCCCAACATCGGAGTTCGAATATTCGACTCCGATGTCCAGAATGCACAGCATAATCGTACTCCCTTTTTGAGTACGATTATCGTACCGTTACGTTACGTGCAAATCGCAAAGATATACTATCTCCATGCGCGTCGTTATAGGTGTACATTCGCATCGTTTAACAGTATCACGGGAACCGTTGAGCTATTGAAAAAACGAACCACAAATTTGTATTCGGTACGAATAAAAGATAATATTTCCTTGTATACATTTAGCTGAAGGTATTATTTTCAAAGTCGAAATATTTAAATATCTGTATTTGCCCTATCCATCGTAGTTCTAAATTACGACGCCGTCGTCCAGAATGCATAAGAGAATCGTTCTCCATTTGGAGTACGAGAATCGTCCCGGTACGTAACGTGAAAGTCGCGAAGAACTACTATTACCATGTGCAACGTTATATATGTATATTCGCTTCATGTAACAGTAAGGCCGGATCCGTTTGAGCTTTTAAT
>NW_017102070.1:22562-23682 GCF_001263275.1 Habropoda laboriosa
TTCCCCTAGCCGACGATATAGGTGTATATTCTATTCGTTTAACGGTAATAGCGGAACCGTTGAGCTTTGAATAACAAAGCACACCTTTTTATTCGGTACCAAAAAAAGGTAAGGTTTCGTTGGTCACATTTAGTTGTAGGAATAATTTTGAAAGTCGAAATAATTTAGTGTTTGTGTTTTCCCACACATCGTAGTTCGAAAATTCGACGCCGGCGTCCAGAATGCATCGAAGAACCGTACGCCATTTAGAAAAGGTGAATCGTCCCAGTATGATATGCGAAGGTCTCTAAGAACTACTATAACCATGTGCGGCGTTACATGTGCAATTTCGCTTCGTTTAACAGTAACAGGGCAGCGTTTGAGCTGTTGAAAATACAAAGCACACCTTTGTATTCGGTATCAACAAATGGTAATATTTCGTTGGTCACTTTTAGTTTTAGGAATTATTATTAACGTCGAAATATTTAATTATCTGTATTTTCCCCCACCATCGTAGTTCTTATATTCGAAGCCGTGGTCGAGAATGCATAGCAGAATCGCACGCCATTTCGAGTACAACAATTGCCGCAGTATGTTCTGTGAAAGTCGCGAAGAACTACTATCGCCTAGCCGACGTTATTGGTGTATATTTACTTCGTTTAACAGTAAAACGGCAACCGTGTGAGATATTGAAGAACCAAGCACACCTTTGTATTCGGGACCAAAAAGAGGCAAGATTTCGTTGGTCACATTTAGTTTAGTAAAGTCGAAATATTTAGTTATCTGCATTTGCCCCACTATCGTAGTTCGAAAATTCGACGCCGATGTCCAGAATGCTTAGCAGAATCGTACTCCATTTAGAGAACGTGTATCGTACCGGTACATTACGTGAATGTCGCGAAGAAATACCATCTCCAAGACCAACGTTGTATGTGTATATACGCTTCGTTTAACACTAACACGGGAACCGTTTGACCTATTGAAAAAACAATCCACACCAGAGTATTCGGTATCAAAAAATGGTAAGACTTCGTTGATCACATTTACTTTTAGGAATTTATATTAACGTCGAAGTATTTAATTATCTGTATTTTCCCCCACCATCATAGTTCGGAAATTCGTCGCCGATGTCTCAAATGCC
>NW_017102070.1:25997-27694 GCF_001263275.1 Habropoda laboriosa
TCAAAAAATTAGAAGATTTCGTTGTATACATTTAGCTGAAGGAATTATTTTTACAACCGAAATATTTAATTATCTGTATTTGACCCCTCAATCGTCGTTCGCAAATTCGTCGCCGGTGTCCAGAATGCATAGCAGAACCGTACGCCATTTGGAGGACGAGAATTGCCTGTACGTTACGTGAAAATCGCGAAGAAATATCATCTCCATGCACGATTTTATAGGTGTACATTCTCTTCGTTTAACAGTAACACGGGAACCGTGTGAGATATTGAAGAACCTGGCACACATTTGTATTCTGTATTAAAAAATGGTAACATTTCGTTGGTCACATTTAGTTTTAGGAATTATTTTTAAAGTCGAAATATTTACTTATCTGTATTTGCCCCCACCATGGTAGAGAGTAAATTCGACGCCGGCGACCAGAATGCATAGCAAAATCATACTTCATTTAGAGTATGAGCATCGTACCGGTACCTTACGTGAAAATCGCGAAGAACTACAATCGCCTAGCCAACGTCACATGTGTATATTCGCTTCGTTTAACAGTAACACGGCAACCGTGTAAGCTATTGAAATAACAAACCCCGAATAACAAAGCACACCTTTGTATTCGGTTCCAAAAAATGGTAAGATTTCTTTTGTCACATTTAGATTTAGCAATTATTTTTGCGTCGAAATATATAATTATCTGTATTTTCCCCCAACGTCGGAGTTCTAAAACTCGACGCCGTCGTCCAGAATGAATAGCAGTATCGTACGTCATATATATTACGAGAATGGCCGCAGTATGATATGCGAAGGTCGCGGAGAGCTACTATAACCAAGTGGGACGTTATATGTTTATATTCGCTTCGATTAACGGTAACAGGGGAACCGTTTCAGCTTTGAATAACAAAGCACACCTTTGTATTCGGTATCAAAAAATGGTAGATTTAGGTACTATAATTAACGTCGAAATATTTAATTATCTGCATTTTCCCCCACCATCGTAGTTCGAAAATTCAACCCCGGTGTCCAGAATGAATAGCAGAAGTGGACTCCATTTGTAGTCCGAGTATCGTTCCGGTACGTTACGTGCAAATCGCGAAGAAATACTATCTCCAAGCTAGACGTTATATGTGTATATTCGCTTCGTTTAACGGTAACAGGAGAACCGTTTGTGCTTCGAATAACAAAGCACACCTTTGTATTCGGTTTCAATAAATGGTAAGATTTCTTTGGTCTCATTTAGTTTTAGCAATTATTTTTACGTCGAAATATTTAATTATCTGAATTTTCTCGCACATCGTAGTTCGAAAATTCGAAGGCGGTGTCCAGAATGCATAGCAGAATAGTACTACATTTGGAGTACGAGTATCGTACCAGTACGTTACGTGAAAATCGCGGAGGAATACTATCTCCAAGAGCGACGTTATATGTGTATATTCGCTTTGTTTAACGGTAACACGGGAGCCGTTTGTGCTATTGAAATAACAAACCACATCTTTATATTCGGTACCAAAAAAAGGTAAGATTTCGTTGGATACATTTAGCTGAAGAAATTATATTTAAAGTCGAAATATTGAATTATCTGCAAATGCCCACTCCATTCTAGTTCGAAAATGCGACGGCGGATTCCAGATTGCATAGCAGAATCATACTACATTTCGAGAGCCCAAATCGTACCAGTACGTTACGTGAAAATCGCGAAGGAATAC
>NW_017102071.1:0-263 GCF_001263275.1 Habropoda laboriosa
CAAACCACGTTTTGCATTACTGCACACGACTGTTTTCTCGTTATTATGCATGTTTCGCACCGTTGAACGTGTTTTAACGAATATAAACTGAAAAACTGCTGTTTTCTCGCAAAAACCACGGATCGCTGCACTGCAAACATCTGTTTTCTCTTTATTTTGCATGTTTCGCCACGGTAAACGTCTTTTCACAAATTGAAACAGAAATACTGCTGTTTTCTCGCGACAAACCACGTTTTGCAGTACTGCAAGTAACTGTTTTCTCT
>NW_017102072.1:0-224 GCF_001263275.1 Habropoda laboriosa
ATGGCGTACATATCTGCTATGCATTCTGGACATCGGCCTCGAATTCTCTCTCTACGATAATGGGGGCAAATACAGATAACTAAATAATTCTTCGTTAAATATCAATATTTCCTACAAATAAATGTTCCCAACGAAATCTTACCGTGTGTTTCTACCGAATGCAAAGTTGTGGTTTGTTTTTTCAATAGCTGAAACGGTTCCCGTGTTACCATTAAACAAAGCGA
>NW_017102073.1:0-325 GCF_001263275.1 Habropoda laboriosa
TCGAGAATATTAGTAAAGTCCAAATATATAGTTATCTGTATTTGCCCCCACCATCGTAGTTCGAAAATTCGAGGCCACTTCCAGAATGCATAGCAGAATCAATCTCCATTAGAGGACGAATATCGCCGCAGTGAGTTATGTGAAAGGCGCGAAGAAATACTATCGCCTAGCCGAAGTTATCGGTGTACGTTCGCTTCGTTTAAGAGTAACAAACCAACCGTGTAAGATATTGAAGTACCAAGCCCATCTTTTTATTCGGGATAAAAAAATTGTAAGATTTCTGTTACGTCGTAACAAAGGACGAATACCATCAGGCATCGCACTT
>NW_017102074.1:0-931 GCF_001263275.1 Habropoda laboriosa
GTAACATACGTCGGCCTTTCTCGTCCTCCAAATGGCGTACGGTTCTGCTATGCATTCTGGACATCGGAGCCGAATTTTCTATCTACGATGTGGGGAAAATACAGATAATTAAATGTTTCGTCTTTAAAGATAATTCCATGAGCTAACCTTTTGTTGGTACGGAATACGAAGGTGTGGTTGATTCCTCAATATCTCACTCGGTTGCCGTGTTACTGTTAAGCGAAAGGAATATGCTCCTATATCGTCGGCTAGGCGATAGTAGTTCTTCGCGACTTCCACATTACATACTGCGGCGATATTCGTACTCTAAATGCTGTTTGATTCTGCTGTGCATTCTGGACGTCGGCGTCGAATGTTCGATCTACGATGGTGGAGGCAAATACAGATAACTAAATATTTCGACTTTAAAGATAATTCCTTCAGATAAATGTATACAATTAATCTTACAATTTTTCGACCCCGAATATAAAGGTGTGCTTTGTTATTCAAATCCGGTGTTACTGTTAAACGTCGCGAATATACACATATAACGTCGCACATGGTTATAGTATTTCATTGCGATATTCACGTAACGTACCGGTACGATACACGTAATCGTAATGGAGTACGATTCTGCTATGCATATTGGACGCCGGCGTCGAATTTTCGAACCACTTTGGTGGGGGAACATACAGATAAATAAACATTTCGAATTTAAATATTATTCCTTCAGCTTAATGTATCCAACGAAATCTTACAATTTTTCGACCCCGAATATAAAGGTGTGCTTGGTTATTCAAAGCTCAAACAGTTCTGGTCTTACCGCTAAGCGAAGCGAATATACACATATAACGTCGCACACGGTTATAGTAGTTCTTCGTGACCTTCCCATATCATACTGGGACGATTCTCGTCCTCTAAATGGCGCACTGTTCTGCCATGCATTCAGGAC
>NW_017102075.1:0-524 GCF_001263275.1 Habropoda laboriosa
AACAAATATTTGTAGGGAATACTTTTAAAGTCGAAATATATAGTTATCTGTATTTTCCCCCACCATCGAAGTTCGAAAATTCGATGCGGACGACCAGAGTGCATAGCAGAATCAAATACCTTTTAGAGTACGAAGATCGCCGTAGTAGGTTATGTGAAAGTCTCGATGATCTACTAGCGCCTAGCCGATGTTATAGGTGTGTATTCCCTTCGTCTAACAGTAACACGGAAACCGTTTGAACTATTGAAGAACCAATCCACACCTTCGTATGCGGTACCAAAGGAAGGCAAGATTAATTTGGGAACAATTATTTGTAGGGAATATTTTTAAAGTCGAAATATTTAGTTATCTGTATTTGCCACTACCATCGTAGAGAGTAAATTCGACGCTGATATCCTGTAAGCACAGCAGAAATGTACTCCAATTATAGTACGAGTATCGTACCGGTAAGTTAAGTGAAGTCGCGATGTAATGCTACCTCCATGCCCGACGATATATGTGTATAATCGATTCGTTTAACAGTA
>NW_017102076.1:0-226 GCF_001263275.1 Habropoda laboriosa
TTAAAAAATTGCAATATTGATACATTTTTCAAAGAGCAATTTACATAAATGAAATTTAAAGGGATTTTAGTGGTACTCTTTGTAAGTTGCACAATATTCTTCAAAGTATCCATGTCAAGGCGATTATAGCACATTCTTTTCAAACTTTTTAAGATAAATTTTGAAAAAATTGCAATATTGATACATTTTTCAAACAGCAATTTACATAAATAAAATTTAAAGGGAT
>NW_017102077.1:0-226 GCF_001263275.1 Habropoda laboriosa
ATCCAATGAAATCTTACCTTTCTTTGGTACCGAATACAAAGGTGTGGTCCGTTTTTTCAATAGATCTAAAGGTCCCGTGTTACCATTAAACAAAGCGAATATACACATATAACGTCACGCTTAGAGATATTAGTTCTTCGCGATATTCACGTTATTTACCGGGACTCTATGTGACCAAAGAAATCTTACCTTTTTTTGTTCCGAATACAAAGTTTGGGTTTGTTAT
>NW_017102078.1:0-1589 GCF_001263275.1 Habropoda laboriosa
AGCTACTGAAAAAACAAAGCACACCTTTGCATTCGGTACCAAAGAAAGGTAAGATTTTGTCGGGAACATATATTTGTAGGGGATATTTTTAATGTCGAAATATTCAGCTATCTGATTTGTCCCCACCATCGTAGTTCGAACTTTCTACACCGATGTCCAGAATGGATAGCAGAACCGTACACCATTTACAGGAAGAGAATCGTCCCAGTATGATGTTCGAAGGTCGTGAAGAAATACTATCTCCAATCGCGACTTTATAGGTGTATATTCGCTTCGTTTAACAGTAAGGCCGGAATCGTTTGAGCTTTGAATAATAAACACACCTTTATATTCGGGTTCAAATAATTGTAAGATTCCGTTGGATACATTTAGCTGAAGGATTTATATTTAAAGTCAAAATATTTAATTATCTGTATTTGCCACCGTCAACATAGTTGGAATACTCGGAGCCTGTGTCCAGAATGCATAGCAGAAACCTACTCCATTTAGAGTACGAGTATCGTACCGGTACGTTTCGTGAATATCGCCAAGAAATACTATCTCCGAGCGAGACGTTTTATGTGTATTTTCACTTCGCTTAACAGTAACACGGGAACCGTTTGAGCTATAGCAAAAACAAACCATACCCTTGTATTCGGTACCAAAAAAAGTTAAGGTTTCGATGGCCGCATTTAGATTTAGGAATTACTTTTAACGCAGAAATATTTCATTAAGTGTTTTTGCCCACACCATCGTATTTCTTATATTCGACGCCGTTCTCCAGAATGCACAGCAGAATCGGACGCCATTTAGAGTACAACAATTGCCGCCGTATGTTATGTGAAAGTCGGAATATCTACTATCGCCTAGCCGACGTTATAGGTGTATATTCGCTTCGTTTAACAGTAACACGGGAACCGTGTGAGCTATTGTATTAACAAAGCACACCATTGTATTCGGTTCCAAAGAAGGTAAGATTTCGTTGTGAACTTTTATTTATTGGAATTATTTCTAACGTCGAAATATTTTATTATTTGTATTTTCCCCAACAACGTAGATAGAAAAGTCGACGTCGGCATCCAGAATGCATAGCAGAACGGTGCGCCATTTGGAGGACGTGATCGTACCAGTATGATATCCGAAGGTCGCGAGCTACTACTATAACCATGTGCGACGTTATGGGTGTACATTCGCTTCGTTTAACAGTAACACGGGAACCGTTAGAGCTATTGAATAAACAAACCACACCTTTGTATTCGGTACCAAAGAAAGATAAGACTTCGTTTGGAACATTTATTTGTTGCAATTATTTCTAACGACGAAATATTTAATTATTAGTATCTTCCCCCACATCGTAATTCGAAAATTCGATGCCGATTTCCAGAATGCATAGCAGAATAGTACTGCATGTAGAGTACGAGCATCGTACCGGTACGTTACGTGAAAATCGCTATGAACTACTATCACCTAGCCGACGTTATTTTTGTATATTCACTTCGATTAACAATAACACGGGGACTGTTTGAGCTATTGAAACCACAAACCTAAAATTTGTATTCGGTACCAAAAAATGGTAAGATTTCGTTGGTCACATTTAGTTTTAGGAATTA
>NW_017102079.1:0-2188 GCF_001263275.1 Habropoda laboriosa
ACAGTATGACCGGAACCGTTTGAGCTTTGAATAACAAAGCAAACCTTTGTATTCTGTATCAAAGAAAGGTAAGATTTCGTTCGATACATTAAGCTGAAGCAATTATTTTCGAAGTCGAAATATTTAGTTATCTGTATTTGCCCCCACCATCGTTGAGAGAAAACTCGACCCCGATGTCCAGAATGCACAGCAGAATCGTACTCCATTTGGAGTACCTGAATCGTACCGCTCCGTTACGTGATATTCGCGAATAAATACTATCTCCAAGCGCGACGTTATAGGTGTATATTCGCTTCGTTCTACAGTAACACCGGAAACGTTTGAGCTATTGAAATAACAAACCACACCTTTGTTTTCGGTACCAAAAAAGGTAAGATTTCGTTGGGAACATATATTTGTTGGAATTATTATTAACGTCGAAATATTTAATAATCTGTATTTCCCCCACCATCGTAGTTCTTATATTCGAACCCGTGGTCCGGAATGCATAGCAGAATCGTACGTCATTTAGAGTACGACAATTACCGCAGTATCTTCTGTGAAAGTCGCGAAGAACTACTATTGCCTAGCCGACGTTATAGGTGCACATTCCCTTCGTTTAACAGTAACACGGCAACCGTGTGAGATATAGAAGTACCAAGCACACCTTTACATTCAGGATCAGAAAATTGAAAGATTTCGTTGGGTACAATTAGCTGATGGAATTCAAATTAAAGTCGAAATATTTAATTATCTGTATGTTCCATCACATCGTAGTTTCGAAAATATGGCGCCGATGTTCAGAATGCATAGCAGAATCGTACTCCATTTCGAGTAGGAGTATCATACCGGTACGTTACGTGAAAATCGCGAAGAAATACTATCTCCAAGCGCGACGTTATAGGTGTATATTCCCTTCCTTTTACAGTAACACGGGAACCGTTTGACCTATTGAAAAAAAAGCACACCTGCGTATTCTGTGCAAAAAGAGGTAAGATATGGATGGGACCATTTATTTGTAGGGAATATTTTTAACTTCGAAATATTTAATTATTTGTATTTTCCCACACCATCGTAGTTCGGAAATTCGACGCCGATGACCAGAATGCATAGCAGAAATGTACTCCATTTAGAGTTATCGCCGCAGTATGTTATGTGAAAGTCGCGAAAAACTACTGTAACCATGTGCGACGTTATATGTGTATATTCGCTTCGTTTGACAGTAACACCGGAACCGTTTGAGCTTTGAATAAAAAAGCACATGTTTATATTCGGGGTCTAAAAATAGTAAGATTTAATGTTTACATTTAGCTGAAGGAATTATTTTTAAAGTCGAAATTTTTAATTATTTGAATATGACCCCACCATCGTAGTTCTAAATTTCGACGCCGTCGTACATAATACATTGCAGAACCGTACGCCATTTAGAGTAGACAATTGCCGCAGTATGTTATGTGAAAGTCTCGAAGAGCTACTATCGCCTAGCCGACGTTATAGGCGTATATTCGCTTCGTTTAAAAGTAACATGGCAACCGTGAGAGGTATTGACGAACCAAGCACAACTTTACATGCGGCATCAAAATATTGAAAGGTTTCGTTGGATACATTTAGCTGATGGAATTATACTTAATGTCGAAACATTTAATTATCTGTATCATTCCCCACATCGTAGTTCGAAAATTCGGCGCCGATGTCCAGAATGCATAGCAGAATCGTACTCCATTTCCAGTACGAATATCGCCGCATTAAGTTATATTAATGTCGCGACGAACTACTATCGCCTATCCGACGATATAGGTGTATATTCGCTTCATTTAACAGCAACAGGGCAACCGTGTGATATATTGAAGAACCAAGCACACCATTATATTCCGGATCAGGAAATTGTAAGATTTTGTTGGATACATTTAGCAGAAGGAATTATATTTAAAGTCGAAATATTTATATTACCTGTATTTTCCCCCAAATCGTCGTTCGAAAATTCGTCACCGATGTCCAGAATATATAGCAGAAATGTACTCCATTTAGAATACGAGTACCGTACCGGTACGTTACGTGAACATCGCGAAGAAATAATATCTCCATGAGCGACGTTATATGGGTATATTCGCTTCGATCAACAGTAACACAGGAAACGTTTGAGCTTTTGAAAAAACGAACCACACTCTTGTATTCGGTACCAAAAAAAGGTAAGATTTCGTTGGGAACA
>NW_017102079.1:5720-6204 GCF_001263275.1 Habropoda laboriosa
CGGTATCAAGAAATGGTAATATTTCGTTGGTCACTTTTAGTTTTAGGCATAATTTTTAAAGTCGAAATATATACTTATCTGTATTTGCCCCCACCAAAGTAATTCGAAAATTCGACGACGATGTCGAGATTGCATCGCAGAATCATACTCTATTTTGAGTACGAGTATCGAACCGGTACGTTACATGAAAATCGCGAAGATCTACAATCGCCTAGCCGACGTTATAGGAGTGTATTCCCTTCGTTTAACAGTAACACGGCAACCGAGTGAGATATTGAGGAACCAAGCACACCTTTGTATTCGGTAACAAAAAAAGATAAGAGTTCGTTGGGAACATTTATTTGTTTGAATTATTTCGAAGGACGAAATATTTAATTATTTGTATTTTCCCCCACTTGGTAGTACGCAAATTCGACGCCGGCGTCCAGAATGCATAGCAGAATCAAACACCATTAGAGAACGAATATCGCCGCAGTATGTTATG
>NW_017102080.1:0-348 GCF_001263275.1 Habropoda laboriosa
ACGGAGAAACCAGTCGTGTGCAGCACTGCAAAACGTGGTTTGTCGTGAGAAAACAGCAGTATTACAGCTTATATTCGTTAAAACTCATTTTATGAGGCGAAACACGTATAATAAAGAGATAACAGATGTTTGCAGTACTGCAAAACGTGGTTTATCGCGAGAAAACAGCAGTATTTCTGTTTATATTCGTTAAAACTCGTTTTACGTGGCGAAACCTGCATAATAAATAGAAAACAATGTTTGCAGTACTGCGAAACGTGGTATGTCCCGAGATGACAGCAGTATTTCAGTATATATTCGTTAAAACTCGTTAGACTGTGCGAAACATGCAATATAAAGAGAGAACAG
>NW_017102081.1:0-1024 GCF_001263275.1 Habropoda laboriosa
GGGCATGTGGTGTCCAGGTGTGAGAGTCGTCGAATTTTTGGTGTAATAAAGTAATTTGCCCATCCCATTCTAAGACCTCGCTTTTTAGAAGGTGCTGTCTATTGAAAATACCGATGTTATTGTTCGGCTCGCCGGTACGGCCGAACAACCCAAGCGGCGTCTGTCACGCATGTGACACCAGCGTGGATTTTCGACAGACTAGTACTGCGTATCGTGCAAATTTAGATTTCCGTGGTTAGTAAATGTAGTTTCATCGATAAATAATATTGAAGAAGAAAATGTTGCATTCATTTGTGTTTCATGTTGGGCTCGTTGACAAAATACAGCAGGATTCATAAAATCCGTACCGTGCAAATCTTTGTGAAGACCAATATGGTACGGATGAAAATACCGTGCAAAGATTCGTAACACATTCCTCTTGCTGATAGTTGATTCGTGTTTAATTTGTTGGGAACTAATCTGTGGATTACAAGTTCCCACCGCAAGAACACCAATTTCGTTTGTTTCACCGGTTTTCTATGTTCTATTGTTAGACTTACATGTAGCAGACCTTCCGATTTCTCTTAACTTCTTGCACAATCTCTGAAATATTCGGTGCGAAAGATGTGTACAATTCGAATACCGTTCAACACAAAGCTTGGGCTCTTATTGAATTTTGACGAATTTCTCCGTAAATAAGGATCGTATCCACTTGTTTTTCAAAAGATAATTTCATCTTTGTTATCGCGGTGATATTTGACTCCAACAATCAATGGATACTGACTACCGATATTCCATACGATGTTGTAAATTGCTACAATGTTTATGTTCATTAGCTGTACCTAATGTATTGTTAGAACGTAAACATTGTGGCAAAACTGAAGCGATTTTTGTGAGTTCATTTATATAAAGTATATAAAATGAACCAGATTTCAGAGGAACGGTAACATGACTGGACACATAAAGGAAAAGATAAAGAAGACAAACGTGACATTGAACCAGATATGGGGAATAGGAGAGAGGAAATTTAAGACGGACTTTAGGA
>NW_017102082.1:0-247 GCF_001263275.1 Habropoda laboriosa
GTATTACAGTTTATATTCATTAGAACTCGTTTTACGTGGCGAATCAAGGAAAATAAAGAGTAACCAGTTGTTCGTAGGACTGCAAAACGTGGGTTGTCGCGGGAAAGCAGCAGTATTACAGTTTATATTCGTTAGAACACGTTTTATGTGGCGAAACATGTAAAATAAGGGGAAAAGAGTCGTATGTAGTACTGCAAAACGTCTTTGTAGCGAGTAAACAGCAGTATTACAGTTTATATTCGTTAAA
>NW_017102083.1:0-390 GCF_001263275.1 Habropoda laboriosa
CGAAGCGAATATGCACCTATAACGTCGCGCTTGGAGATAGTATTTCTTCGCGATTTTCACGTTGCGTAACGGTACGATACTCGTACTCGAAATGGAGTACGATACTGCTATGCATTCTTGACATCGGCGACGAATTTTCGAACTACGATGTGGGGGATAATATAGATAATTAAATATGTCGACTTTAAATATAATTCCTTCAGCTAATTGAATACAACGAAATCTTACAATTTCTTGATCCCGAATACAAAGGTGTGGTCTGCTTTTCAATAGATCATAAGGTCCCGTGTGAGTGTTAAACAAAACGAATATACACCTATAACGCCACACAAGGTAAAGTAGTTATCCGCGACCTTCCCATATCATACTGGGACGATTCTCGTCCTCCAA
>NW_017102084.1:0-491 GCF_001263275.1 Habropoda laboriosa
CTTTTTTTGGTACCGAATACAAATTTGTGGATTGTTTTTTCATTACCTCAAACAGTTCCCGTGAACCAGTTATACGAAGCGAATATGCACATATAACGTCGCGCTTGGAGATACTATTTCTTCGCAATTTTCACGTAACGTATCAGTGCGATAATCGTACTCCAAATGGAGTACGATTATGTAATGCATTCTGGACACCGGCGTCGAATTTTCGAACTACGAAGTGTGAGAAAATACAGATAATTAAAAATTTCGACGTAAAAATAATTCCTAAAACTAAATGTGACCAACGAAATCTTACCGATTTTTGGTACCGAATACAAAGGTGTGCTTTGTTATTCAAACCTCAATCGGTGCCGATGTTACAGTTAAACGAAGCGAATATACACATATAACGTGGCACACGGTTATAGTAGTTCTTCGCGTCCTTCCCATATCATAATTTGACAATTCTCGTCCTCCAAATGGCGTACGGTTCCGCTATGCATTCT
>NW_017102085.1:0-1672 GCF_001263275.1 Habropoda laboriosa
CTGAAGATTTAGTTTATTTCATTTCTATGGTACAGATCGATTTCAGAGAGTTCTCCGATACCTGTTGTTGATAAACCGTCGATAATGTGCTTATGCTCTCTCGATAGGGATAAGAATGGAGCTAACGCTACGCAGTCACCCGCTTTGTTTTAGTTCGTCTGTTGCTCTTTCTATGTTCAGTTATGAATTCGAAACAAGAATTATCATTAGAAAAACGTGCTAATATCCTTACTCTTGCGGAACAAGGATATTCGATTGGAGAAATTGCTTTAACGAGGAAAATTCCGAAGTCGTCAATGCATGACACTATCAAGAAGTATGCAGGAACTGAAGGTTGCTCATCAAAAAGAAGAAAGAACAGGACGACCAGTAAAAACTTCGAAATCTGAAGACCGTTACATTGAAACCATTAGCAAACATAATAGACGTCTTACTGCACCGGAAATCACCGCTGAAATTAATCGAACTAGGGAAGATCCTATTAGCGTGGTTACGACGGTTAAACGACGTCTTTTCAAAGTTGGTCTTCGCGGATATGTAGCGGATATAAAGTCTCTTTTAAAAGTCATAAATAAAAAAAAAAGACTCAATTGGGCAAAAGAAAATAAACATTGGACTATTTCAGACTGGGAAAAGGTATTATCGACAGACGAATCCAAATTTGACATTTTTGGAAGCAAAAGACGTCAGTTCGTCCGTAGAAAGCCAAACGAAAAATTAATAACTGATTGTGTGGTGCCCACAGTGAAACATGGGGGTGCTTTGGTAAAAATATGGTGGGTGATTTAGTAAAAATAGACGGCATCATACGCAAAGAACAATATTTAAACATTTTGCGAGAACACGCTGTGCCTTCAAGTAGCAGATTTAAATAGGACAAAAATTTGTTTTTATGCAAGACAATGATCCTAAGCACACCGCGAAATTGTGTAGAGATTATTTAGAAGCATTAGAAAATGAACCCAGACGTGAACCCCATTGAAAAACTATGAGATGAATTGGACAGAAAAGTGCGTGCTAAGTGGCCAAAATCTCAGACAGACCTGTGGGGAAGTATTTAGAAGGAACTTGGAAAGAAATCATCACAGAAACAATGAAAAAACTAATAGAAAGATTAGCGTGTTTAGTGCAAGCAGTACTATTTAATCACGGTGGATACGTCGACGAAACACGTATTTAATTTTATTATAGTATTGGTAAGTTTCCAAATAAGTTATTTTTAATTTAAAACGTCACTTATCCCATAAGAAAGTAATAAATATTGTAGTAGGATATATGGAATGGTAGGATATTCTTTGGTATCAGGGAAAACACACAAAAGTTTATTTACTTTTCGTCGATACATGTTAGACGTTTGGTACAAAATAATTTTGAACAAGTCAACGTAGTGTTCGATCTGTTGCTTCCGCTTTCGGGCGTCCGGCTTTAAGCAGCCATACTCTCCCGTTACAATATTAACGAAACGGATAAAACGATTCATAACAATTATTGTGGGAAGGTGTCCGATGAGTCTCCTGTACTCTACTCTCTGAAAGGCGTCCGGCGGATCGTCCAGCCGTTCTCTCCATTCCAGGAGCGACCCAGGTATAGCTCTCGTACTCTCCTATCACAATATTTAAGCGATACGCGTATGATCGGAGAGTCCACCCGCACTTCTCCTGGTAGGCGACCG
>NW_017102085.1:1816-2819 GCF_001263275.1 Habropoda laboriosa
TGACGGCCGCGTCCGCGGCCGTGGTATTTATATTTGACCGTTGCTAATGAAGCGCGGCTCATCAACAAGACTGCGAGTCTACCGCGGATCGCAAGTTAGTTTCTTCTAGAAACTTCTATCGCTTCGCGATTATTCGGCTGACGACGAGGATAGAGAGTCGTCCCTCTCGCTTCCTCTCGCGGAAATGGAATTATTTTCGCCGTCTTCGTTGCTGGTTGTTACAATATTATATAGAATGGGAAGAATAACATGTACAGTGGCGGCCAGCTACTTAAGACTGCTTTGTAGTTAAGGAAATAAACAGTGCTAATATTTTATTCGTTGTGTTTTTCGTATACTAAACTCATATGAAATACATTTTGAAGTATGTTATACCATAATATCGGAATAATTTTATTTACAACACTATTAATTACAAATATTTTTAACATTTTCTCAGATTAGTTTGTTATAGCAGAGGACAACAACTTAAGACCAACTCAGACTAATACTATAAATACAGGTAAAATTAATGAAACTTGGTAATTGCAGAAAAATAAGACAGAAAGTAATTAGTAACGCGTTGCACTCCCTTTTTGTCGTATAACTTCTTCACAACGTCTTGGCATAGACTTACTTCAACGGCGTCAACGCTCGACTGGAATATTATTCCACCCTGCTTGAATAACAGCATACAGTTCATTTAAATTTTTGGGCTTTTTATATTTTATGTTTCTCCACATCAATCCATAGCATCTCGTCTCGGCATACTTTCGACTAATTTTTCGGCGTACGACACAGGTAGCGACCTTCATACCTTTCGAATGTGGTGTATGAGTGTTCTTATTTTTTTAATACGTCTTCCTTTCAGCTTGTACTTCATTACGGACCACACGTTTTCTATAGGGTTTGCATCAGAGGACTGGAATGGCCAAGGTAGTACGGTGATGGCGTTTTCTGTTTTCCATTTGGTACAGATGCGACATGGATGTTTAGGGTCGTTGTCTTCTTGCAATATCCATTG
>NW_017102086.1:0-2982 GCF_001263275.1 Habropoda laboriosa
CGAACTACGATGGTGGGGACAAATACAGGTAATTAAATATTTCGACTATAGACATAATTGCAACAAATAAATAGACCCAACCAAAACTGACCTTTTTTTGGCACCGAATACGAAGGTGTGGTTTTATTTTTCTTATAGCTCAAACGGTTCCCGTGTTACTGTTAAACGAAGCGAATATACACATATAACGTCTAGCTTGCAGATTGTATTTCTTCGCGATTTTCACGTAACGTACCGGTACGATACTCGTACTCGAAATGGAGTACGATTCTGCTATGCATTCTGGACATCGGCGTCGAATTTTCGAACTACTTTGGTGGGGGCAAATACAGAAAAGTAAATATTTCGTCTTTAAAAATAATTCCTGAAACTAAAAGTGACCAACGAAAAATTACCATTTCCTGATACCGAATACAAAGGTGTGCTTTGTTTTGTCAATAGCTCAAACGTTGCCGGTGTAACTGTTAAACGAAGCGAATATACACATATAACGTTTCCCTTGGAGATAGTATTTCTTGGCGATTTTCACGAAGCGTACCGGTACGACACTCGTACTCTAAATGGATTCCGATTCTGCTATGCACTCTGGATGACGGTGTCGAATATAAGATTTTCTCACTACGATGTGGGGGAAAATACAGATAATTAAATATGTCGTCGTTAGACAGAATTCCAACAAGTAAATGTTCCCCACGAAACCTTACCATTTTTTGGTACCGAATACAAAGGTGTGGTTTGTTTTCTTATTAGCACAAACGGTTCCCGTGTTACTGTTAAACGAAGCGAATATACAATTATAACGTCGGCTTAGGTGATAGTATTTCTCCGTGATTTTCACGTAACGTACCGGCACGATACTCGTACTACAAATAGAGAATGATTCTGCTATGCATTCTGGACGTGGCGTCAAACTTTCGAACTACAATGTTGGGGAAAATACAGATAATTAAATATTTCGACTATAGACATAATTGCAACAAATAAATAGACCCAACCAAATCTGACCTTTTTTTGGTACCGAATACGAAGGTGTGGTGTTCGTTTGTTCAACAGTTAAAACGGTTCCCGTAATACGGTTATACGAAGCGAATATACACCTATAATGACACGATTGGAGATAGTATATCTTCGCGTTTTTCACGTAACGTACCGGTGCGATGCTGGTACTCTAAATGGAGTACGATTCTGCTATGCATTCTGGACATCGGCGTCGAATTTTCGAACTACTTTGGTGGGGGCAAATACAGAAAAGTAAATATTTCGTCTTTAAAAATAATTCCTAAAACTAAAAGTGACCAACGAAATATTAACCTTTCTTGATACCGAATACAAAGGTGTGCTTTGTCTTGTCAATTGCTCAAACGTTGCCCTGTTACTGTTAAACGAAGCGAATGTACACATATAACGTCGCACATGGTTATAGTAGTTCTGCGCGACCATCGCAAATCATACCGTGACGATTCTCTTCCTCTAAATAGCGCACGGTTCTGCTATGCATTCTGGACATTGGCGCAGAATTTCCGAACTAAGATGGTGGGAGCATATACAGATAATTATGTATTTCATCGTTAGAAATAATTCCAACAAATAAATGTACCCAACCAAATCTTACCTTTTTTTGGTACTGAATACAAAGTTGTGGTTTGTTTTTTCAATAGCTCAAACGGTTCCCGTGTTACTGATAAACGAAGCGAATATAACATATAAAGTCTCGCTTGGTGATAGTACTTCTTCACGATTTTCACGTAACGTAGCGGTACGTTACTCGTACTCCAAATGGAGTACAATTCTGCTATGCAATCTGAACTCCGGCGTTCGGCGCGGAATTTTCGAACGACGATTGTGAGGGCAAATACAGATAATTAAATCCTTCGACGTTAGAAATAATTCCTAAAACTCAATGTGAACAAAGAAATCTTACCATTTTTTGATACCGAATACAAAGTTGTGGTTTGTTTTTTCAATTGCTCAATCGGTTCCCGTGGTACTGTTAAACGAAGCCAATATACACATATAACGTCGGCTAGGCGATAGTAGTTCTTCGCGACCTTCGCATATCATACTGTGACGATTCTCGTCCTCTAAATGTCGTACGGTGCTGGTATGCATTCTGGACGCCGGCGTTTCGAACTACAATGTGGGGGAAAATACAGTTGATAAATTATTTCGTCGTTAGAAATAATTCCAACAAATATATGTTCCCAACGAAACCTTACCCTTTGTTGGTACCGAATACAAAAGTGTGGTTCGTTTTTTCAAAAGCTCAAACATGATCTGTGTAACGGTTAAACGAAGCTAATATACACATATAACGTCTTTCAAATAGATATTATTTCTTCGCGATTTTCACGTAACGTACCGGTACGGTACTCGTACTCTAAATGGCGTACGATTCTGCTATGTATTCTGGTTGTCGGCGTCGAATATAAGAACTACGATGGTTCGTGAAAATACAGACAATTAAATATTTCGACGTTAAAAATAGTCCCTAAAACTAAATGTGACCAACGAAAGTTTTTTGGTACCGAATCCAAAGTTGTGGTTTGTTTTTTCAATGGCTCAAACAGTTTCCGTGTTACTGTTAAACGAAGCCAATATACACATATAACGTCGGTAAGGCGATAGTAGTTCTTCGCGACCTTCGCATATCTTACTGGGACGATTCTCGTCCACTAATTGGCGTATGGTTCTACTATGCATTCTGTACGCCGGCGTTGAATTTTCGAATTACGATGTGGGGGAAGATACAAATAATTAAATATCTCGTCGTTAGAAATAATTCCAACAAATAAATGTTCCCAACGATATCTTACCTTTTTTTGGTACCGAATACAAAGGTGTGGTTTGTTTTTTCAATAGCTCAAACGGTGATAATGTGAAACGAAGCGAATATACACCTATAACGTCGGCTAGCCGATTGTAGTTCTGCGCGAATTTCACATAACATACTGCGGCGATAATGTTACTCCGAATGGTGTTTGA
>NW_017102087.1:0-491 GCF_001263275.1 Habropoda laboriosa
AACGTGATTGTATCTTGAAAACAGCAGTATTTCAGTTTCCATTCGTTAAAACACGTTTTACGTGTCATCACATGCAAAATAAAGTGAAAACAGTCGTTTGCACTACTGCAAAAGGTCTTCTCGCGAAAAAACAGCAGTATTCCAGATTATATTCGTTAAAACACGTTTTACGTAGCGAACCATGCAAAATAAAGAGAAAACTGTCGTTTGCAGTACTGCAAAACGTGATTGTAGCTTGAAAATAGCAGTATTTCAGTTTCCATTCGTTAAAACACGTTTTACGTTGCGAAACATGCAAAATAAAGCGAAAACAGTCGTTTGCAGTACTGCAAAACGTCTTGTTAGCGAGAAAACAGCAGTATTCCAGATTATATTCGTTAAAACACGTTTGACGTAGCGAACCATGCAAAATAAAGAGAAGACTGTCGTTTGCAATACTGCAAAACGTGATTGTGGCTTGAAAACAGCAGTATTTCAGTTTCCATTCGTTA
>NW_017102088.1:0-251 GCF_001263275.1 Habropoda laboriosa
ACTACGATGCTGGGGGCAACTACAGATAATTGAATATTTCGACGTCAAAATAATTCCTAAAACTAAATCTGACCAACGAAATCTTACCTTACTTTGGTAACCAATACAAAGTTGTGGTTGGTTTTTTCAATAGCTCAAGCGGTTCCCGTGTACCAGTTAAAGGAAGAGAATATACACCTATTACGTCGGAAAGGCGATAGTAGTTATGCGCGACTTTCCATTAGCATACTGCGGCGATATTCGTACTCTAA
>NW_017102089.1:0-1679 GCF_001263275.1 Habropoda laboriosa
TTACGTTACGTGCAAATCGCAAAGATATACTATCTCCAAGCGCGACGTAATAGGTGTATATTCACTTCGTTTAACATTAACACGGCAACCGTGTGATCTATTGAAATAACAAATCCAAACTTTGTATTCAGTACCAAAAAAAAAGATAAGATTTCGTTGGTCACATTTAGATTTAGCAATTATTTTTACCACGAAATATTTAATTATTTGTATTTTCCCCCACCATCGTAGTACGAAAATTCGGCGGCGAAGTCCAGAATGCATAGCAGAATCGTACTCGATTTCCAGTACGAGTATCGTACCGGTACGTTATGTGATAATCGCGAAGAAATGCTATCTCCAAGCGCGACGTAATAGGTGTATATTCGCTTCGTTTAACATTAACACGGCAACCGTGTGATCTATTGAAATAACATACCCAAACTTTGTATTCGGTACCAAAAAAAAAGGTAAGATTTCGTTGGTCACATTTAGTTTTAGGAATTATTATGAACATCGAAATAATTAATTATCAGTATTTTCCCCCACATCGTAGTTCGAAAATTGGTCGTCGGAGTCCAGAATGCATAGCAGAATCGTACTCGATTTCCAGTACGAGTATCGTACCGGTACGTTATGTGATAATCGCGAAGAAATACTATCTCCAAGCGCGACGTTATAGGTGTATATGCGTTTTGTGTAACAGTAACACGGGACCTTTTGATCTATTGAAAAAACAGACCACAACTTGTATTCGGTACCAAACAAAGGTGAGATTTCGTTGGGAACGTTTATTGGTTGGAATTATTTCTAACGACGAAATATTTAATTATCTGTATTTTCCTGCGACATCGTAGTTCGAAAATTCGACGCCGACGTTCAGAATGCATAGCAGAACCGTTCGCCATTTAGAAGACCTGAATCGTCCAAGTATGATATGCGAAAGTCGCGAAGAGATTCTATAACAATGTGCGACGTTATATGTGTAAATTTGCTTCGATTAACAGTAACAACGGAAACGTTTGAACTTTGAGTAACACAGCATACCTTTGTATTCGGTACCAAAAACAGGTAAGATTTCGTTAGGAACATTTATTTGTTGGAATTATTTCTAACCACGAAATATTTAATAATTTGTATTTTGCCCCTCTTCGTAGTTCGAAAATTCGACGCCGGCGTCCAGAATGCATAGCAGAAATGTAATCCACTTAGAGTACGAGTATCGCCGCAGTGTGTTATGTTAATGTTGCGAAGAACTACTATTTCCTAGCCGACGTTCTAGGTGTATATTCCCTTCGTTTAACGGTTACACGGCAACCGTTTGAGCTATAGAAAAAACAATACACACCTTTGTATCCGGTACCAAAAAAATGTAAGATTTGGTTGGGACTATTTCATTGATGCAATTATGTCGAACGTCGTAATATTTAATTATCTCTATTTTCCCCCACAATCGTAGTTCGAAAATTCGACGCCGACGTCCAGAATGCAGAGCGGAATCAAACACCATTAGAGTAGGAATATCTACGCAGTATGTTATGTTAACGACGCGAAGAACTACTATCGCCTAGCCGACGTTATATGTTTATATTATCTTCGATTAACAGTAATACGGGAACCGTTTGACCTATGAAAAAACAAACCACACCTTTGTATTCGGTATCAAAAAATGGTAAGACTTCGTTGGGAACATTTATTTC
>NW_017102089.1:3367-7156 GCF_001263275.1 Habropoda laboriosa
ATGTACTCCATTTAGAGTACGAGTATCGTACCGGTACGTTACGTGAATATCGCGAAGATATGCTATCTCCAAGCGAGACGTTATATGTGTATATTCGCTTGGTTTAAAGGTAACACGGGATCTTTTGATCTATTGAAAAAACAGAACACACCTTTGTATTCGGACCATAAAATGGTAAGATTTCGTTGGGAACATTTATGTGTTGGAATTATTTCTAACGACCAAATATTTAATTATTTGTATTTTCGCCAACAACGTAGATAGAAAAGTTGACGTCGGCATCCAGAATGCGTAGCAGAACCGTGCGCCAATTGGAGGACGTGATCGTCCCGGTATGATATGCGAATGTCGCGAGGAAATACGATAACCATGTGCGACGTTATGTGTGTATATTCGCTTCGTTTAACAGTAACACGGGAACCATTAGGGCTATTGAAGAAACAAACCACACCATTGTATACGGTACCAAAAAATGGTAATATTTCGTTGTATATATTTAGCTGAAGGAATAATTTTCAAAGTGAAATATTTCATTAATTGTATTTGCCTACACCATCGTTGTTCTTATATTCGAAGCCGTCATCCAGAATGCATAGCAGAATCGTACGCCATTTAAAGTACGACAATTGCCGCAGTATGTTCTCTGAAAGTCGCGAAGAACTACTATCCCCTAGCCGACGTAATAGGTGCACATTCGCTTCGTTTAACAGTAACACGGCAGCCGTGTGAGATATTGAAGAATCAAGCACAACTTCTTTTTCGGTACCAAAAAACGGTAAGATTTCGTTGTGAACAAATATTTAGAGTGAATATTTTTAAAGTCGAAATATTTAATTATCTGTATTTTCCCCCACATCGTAGTTCGAAAATTCGACGCCGGTGTCCAGAATGCATGGAAGAACCATACGCCATTTAGAGAAGGTGAATCGTCCCAGTTTGATATGCGAAGGTCGCTACGAACTACTATAACCATGTGCGGCGTTACATGTGTATATTCGCTTCGCTCAACAGTAACACGGGAACTTTTGATGTATTGAAAAAACGGACCACACCTTTTTATTCGGTACCAAAAAAAGATAAGATACCGTTGGGAACATTTATAGGTTGGAATTATGTCTTACGACGAAATATTTAATTATTTGTGTTTTCCATCACATCGTAGTTCGAAAATTCGACGCCGGCGTCTAGAATGCACAGCAGAATCGTACTCCATGTAGAGTACGAGCATCGTACCGGTACGTTACGTGAAAATCGCGAAGAAATAATATCTCTAAGCGTGACGTTATATGTGTATATTCGCTTCGTTTAACAGTAACACGGAAACCGTTTGAGCTATTGAAAAAAGAATCCACACCTTTGTGTTCGGTACCAAAAAATGGTAAGATTTCGTTGGTCACATTTAGAATTAGGAATTATTTTTAAAGTCGAAATATATAGTTATCTGTATTTGCCCCCACCATCGTAGTTCGAAAATTCGACGCCACCTCCAGAATGCATAGCAGAATCAAAGACCATTTAGAGTACTAATATCGCCGCAGTAGGTTGGGTGAAAGTCGCGAAGAACTACTATCGCCTAGCCGATGTTATAAGTGTATTTTCCATTCGTTTAACAGTAACACGGCAACCTTGTGAGATATTGAAGAACCAAACACAACTTTGTATTCGGTATCAAAAAGAGGTAAGATTTCGTTGGGAATATTTATTTGTAGCGATTATTTTTAAAGTCGAAATATTTAGTTATCTGTATTTGCCCCCACCATCGTAGTTCGAAAATTCGGCGTTAATGTCCAGAATGCATAGCAGAATCGCACTCCATTTAGAGTACGTGTATCGTACCGTTGCGTTACGTGAAAGTCGCTGAGTACTACAATCACCTAGCCGAAATTATATTTGTATATTCGCTTCGTTTAACAGTAACACGGGAACTGCTTGAGCCATTTAAAAAACAAACCAGAAATTTGTATTCGGTACCGAAAGAAGTGAAGATTTCGATGGTCACTTTTAGTTTTAGGAAATATTTTTAAAGTCGAAATATATAATTATCTGTATTTGCCTCCACCATCTTAGTTCTAAAATACGACGTCGTCGTCCAGAATACATAGCAGAATCGTACGCCATTTAGAGTGCGAGAGTTGCCGCAGTATGTAATGTGAAAGTCGCGGAGAACTACTATCGCCTAGCCGACGTTATATGTTTATATTCGCATCGTTTAACAGTAACACGGCAACCGTGTGAGATATTGAAGAACCAAGCACACCTTTTTATTCGGGATCAAAAAATTTTAGATTTCCTTGGTTACATGTACCGGAAGGAATTATATTTAAAGTCGAAATATATAATTATCTGTATTTGCCCCCACCATCGTAGTTCGAAAATTCGACGCCACCTCCAGAATGCATAGCAGAATCAATGCCATTTAGAGAAGGTGAATCGTCCCAGTATGATATGCGAAGGTCGCGAAGTACCACTATCACCATGTGCGGCGTTACATGAGTATATTCGCTTCGTTTAACAGTAAGACCAGTACCGTTTGAGTTTTGAATAACAAATCACACCGTTGTATTCGGTATCAAAAAATGGTAAGACTTCATTGGTCACATTTAGTTTTAGGAATTATTATTAACGTTGAAATACTTAATTGTCTGTATTTTCACGAACCATCGTAGTTCTTATATTCGACGCCGACATCCAGAATACATTGCAGAATCGTACGCCATTTAGAGTACGAGTACCGTACCGGTACGGTACGTGAAAATCGCGAAGAAATAGTATCTATATGCGAGACGTTATATGTGTATATTAGCTTCGTTTAACTGTAACACGGGATACGTTGGAGTTATTGAAAAAACAAACCACACTTTTGTATTCGGTACCAAAAATAGGTAAGGTTTCGTTGGGAATGGATACATTTCTAACGACGAAATATTTAATTATTTGTATTTTCCCCCACATCGTATTTCGAAAATTGTTCGCCGGCGTCCAATATGCATAGCAGAACCGTACGCCATTTAGAGGACGTTAATCGTCCCAGTTTGATATGCGTAGGTCGCGCAGAATTACTATACCCATGTGCGACGTTATATTTGTATATTCGCTTCGTTAAACTGTAACACCAGAAGCGTTTGAACTTTGAATACCAAAGCACACCTTTGTTTTCAGTATCAAAAAATGGTAAGACTTCGTCGGTCACATTTATATTTAGGAATTATTATGAACGTCGAAAGAATTAATTATCTGTATTTTGCCCGACCATCCAAGTTCGAAAATTCGGCGCCGACGTCCAGAATGTATAGCAGAATCAAACACCATTTGGAGTACGATTATCTCCGCAGTATGTTATGTGAAAGTCGCGAAGAATTACTATCGGCTAGCCGACAGTATAGGTGAATATTCGCTTCGTTTAACAGAATCACGGAAACCGTGCGAGATATTGAAGAAGCAGACACACCTTTATATTCGGGATCAAGAAATTGTAAGATTTCGTTGTATTCACTTAGCTCAAGGAATTATTTTTAAAGTCGAAGGATTTAATTATTTGTATTTTCGCCAATCATCGTATTTCGAAAATTCGACGCCGACGTCCAGAATGCATAGCAGAAACGTACGCCATTTAGAGGACGAGAATCGTCCCAGTATGATATGCGAAGGTCGCGGAGAACTATAATAACCATGTGCGTCGTTATATGTGTTTATTCGCTTCGTTTAACGGTAACATCGGCACCGTTTGAGGTTTGTATAACAAAGCACACCTTTGTATTCGGTATCAAAAAATGCTAAGATTTCGTTGGT
>NW_017102089.1:7282-8414 GCF_001263275.1 Habropoda laboriosa
AAGCGCGACGTTACAGGTGTATATTCGTTTTGTTCAACAGTAACACGGGACCTTTTGAGCTATTGAAACAACAAACCATACCTTTGTATTCGGTACCAAAAAATGGTAAGATTTCGTTGGTCACATTTAGCTTTAGGAATTAATATTAACTTCGAAATATTTAATTATTTGTATTTTCCCCCATATCGTAGATCGAAAATTCAACGCCGGCGTACAGAATGCATAGCAGAACCGTTCGCCATTTAGAGTACGAGAATTGCCGCAGTATGTTACGTGAAAGTCGCAGAGAAATACTATCGCGAAGCCAGACGTTATATGTGTATTTTCGCTTCGTTTAACAGTAACACGGGAAGCACCTGTGCTATTGAAAGAACAAACCACACCTTTATATTCGGTACCAAAAAAAGGTATGAATTCGTTGTGTACATTTATTTGTTGGAATTATTTCTAACGACGAAATATTTAATTATTTGTATTTTCCACTACATCGTAGTTCGAAAATTCGACGCTGATGTCCAGAATGCATAGCAGAAATGTACTCCATTTAGTGTACGAGTATCGGACCGTTACGATACGTGAAAATGGCGAGGAAATACTTCCTCCAAGCGCGACGTTATATGTGTATATTCGCTTCTTTTAGCAGTAACACGGGAACCGTTTGTGGTATTGAAGGACATACCACACCTTTGTATTTGGTACCAAAAAAAGCTAAAATTTCGTTGGGAATATTTATTTGTAGGAAATATTATTAAAATCGCAAATTTAGTTATCTGTACTTGTACCCACCATCGTAGTTCTAAAATTCGACACCGTCGTCCAGAATGCATAGCAGAATCGTACGCCATTTAGAGTACGAGAATTGCCGCAGTATGTTATGTGAAAGACGCGAAGAACAACTATCGCCTAGCCGACATTATAGGTGTATATTCGCTTAGTTTAACACTAACACGCCATGCGAGTGAGATATTGAAGAACCAAGAACACATTTATATTCGGGATTAATAAATTCTAATATTTCGTTGGATAAATTTAGCTGGAGGAATTATATTTAAACAGGAGATATTTAATTAACTGTTTTTGCCGCATCCATCGTAGTTCGAAAATTCGACGCAGATGTCCAGATTGCATAGCA
>NW_017102089.1:8582-14132 GCF_001263275.1 Habropoda laboriosa
CATTTAGCTTTAGGAATTATTATTAACGTCGAAATATTTAATTATCTGTGCTTTCCCCCACCATCGTAGTTCGAAAATTCGACGCCACGTCCAGAATGCATAGCAGAATCGTACTCCATTTTGAGTACCAGTATCGTACCGGTACGTTATGTGAAAATCGCGAAGAAATACTATATCCAAGCGCGACCTTATTGGTGCCTATTCGCTTCGTTTTACAGTAACACGGGAACCGTGTGAGATAAGGAAGAACCATGCACACCTTTATATTCGGGATCAAAAAATTGTCTGGTTTATTGTATACATTTAGCTGAAGGAATTATATTTAATTTCGAAGTATTTAATTATCTGTGTTTTCCCCCACCATCGTAGTTCGAAAATTCGATGCCACGTCCAGAATGCATTGCATAATCGTACTCCAATCAGAGTACGATCATCTTACTTGTACGTTTCGTGAAAATTGCGAAGAAATACTATCTCCAAGCGCGACGTTATATGTGTATATTCGCTTCGTTTAACAGTAACACGGCAACCGTGTGAGTTATTGAAATAACAAGCCCAAACTTTGTATTCGGTACCAAAAAAAGGTAAGGTTTCGTTGGTCACATTTAGTTTGAGGAACTATATGTAACGTCGAAATATTGAATTATCTGTATTTGCCCCCACCATCGTAGTTCTAAAATTCGACCCCGGTGTCAGAATGCATAGCAGAAGCAAACCCCAATTAGAGTACGAATATCGCCGCAGTAGGTTATGTTAAAGTGGCGGAGGACTACTATCGCGTAGCCGACGTTACAGGTGTATATTCGTTTCGTTTAACTGTAACACGGCAACCGTGTGTGATATTGAAGAACCTAGCACACCTTTATAATCGGGATCAATAAAATGTAAGATTTCGTTACATACATTCAGCTGAAGGAATTATATTTAAAATCGAAATATTAATATTATCTATATTTGCCCCCACCATCGTAGTTCGAAAATTCGGCGCCGATGTCCAGAATGCATGACAGAACCGTCCGCGATTTAGAGAAGGTGAATCGTCCCAGTATGATATGCGAAGGTCGCTAAGAACTACTATAACCATGTGCGGCGTTACATGTGTATATTCGCTTCGTTTAACAGTAACAGGGCAACGTTTGAGCTATTGAAATAACAAAGCACACCTTTGGATTCGGTACCAAAACAAGCTAAGATTTCGTTGGGGACATTTATTTGTTGGAACTATTTCTAACGACGAAATATTTTATTAATCGTGTTTTCCCCCACCATCGTAGTTCTTATATTCGACTCCAACGTCCAGAATGCTTAGCAGATTCGTACGCCATTTAGATTACGACAATTGCCGCAGTATGTTATGTTAATGTCGCGAAGAACTACTATCGCCTAGCCGTCGTTATAGGTGTATATTCGCTTCGTTTAACAGTAACATGGCAACCGTGTGAGATATTGAAGAACCAAGCACACCTTTGTATTCGGTATCACAAAAAGGTAAGACTTCGTTGGTCACATTTAGCTTAAGGAATTATTGTTAACATCCAAATATTTAATTATCTGTATTTGTCCCCACCATCGTAGTTCGAAAAGTCGTCGCCGGTGTCCAGAATGCATAGCAGAAATGTACGCCACTTAGAGGACGAGAATCGTCCCCGTATGATATGCGAAGGACGCGGAGAGCTACTATAACCATGTGCGACGTTATATGTGTATATTTGCTTCGTTTAACAGTAACAACGGAAACGTTTGGTCTTTGTATAACAAAGCAAACCTTTGTATTCTGTATCAAAGAATGGTAAGATTTCGTTGGTCACATTTAGATTTAGGAATTATTTTTAAAGTCGAAATATTTAGTTATCTGTATTTGACCCTAACAAAGTAGTTCGAAAATTCGACGCCATTGTCCAAAATGCACACCTGAATCGTACTCCCTTTAGGGTACGAGTATCGTACCGGTACGTTACGTGAAAGTCGTGAAGAACTATTATCACATAGTCGATGCTATATTTGTATATTCTCTTCGTTTAGCAGTAACACGGCAACCGTGTGAGATATTGAAGGACCAAGCACATCTTTATATTCGGGGTCGATAAATTGTAAGATATATTGTATACATTTAGCTGAAGGAATTATAATTAAAGTCGAAATATTTAATTATCAGTATTATCCCCCACATCGTATTTCGAAAATTCGACGCCGGAGTCCAGAATGCATAGCAGAACCGTACGCCCTTTAGAGGACGAGTATCGTACCGGTACGTTATGTGAAAATCGCGAAGAAATACTATCTCCAAGCGCGACGTTATAGGTGCATATGCGTTTTGTGTAACAGTAACACGGGACCTTTTGATCTATTGAAAAAACAGACCACACCTTTGTATTCGGTACCAAAAACGGTATGATTTCGTTGGGAACATTTATTTGTTGGTATTACTACTAACGACGTAATATTTAATTATCTGTGTTTTCCCCCACATCGTAGTTCTTATATTCGACGCTGTCATCCAGAATGGATAGCAGAATCGTACTCCATTTAGAGTACGATTATCGTACTGGTACGTTACGTGAAAATCGCGAAGAAATACTATCTCCAAGCCCTACGTTAAATATGTTTATTCGCTTCGTTTAACAGTAACACGGGAACCGTTTGAGCTATTGGAAAAACAAACAACAACTTTGTATTCGGTATCAAAAAAAGGTAAGATATCGATGGCCACATTTAGTTTTAGGAATTATACTTAACGTCGAAATATTTAATTAGCTGAATTTTCTCTCACATCGTAGTTCGAAAATATGACGCCGGTGTCCAGAATGCATAGCAGAATCGTACTACATTTCGAGTACGAGTATCGTACCAGTACGTTACGTGAAAATCGCGGAGGAATACTATCACCAAGTGCGACGTTATATGTGTAAATTCGCTTCGTTTAACAGTAACACGAGAACCGTGTGTGCTATTGAAAAAACAAACCACACCTTTGTATTCGGTACCATAAAATGGTAAGGTTCCCTTGGGAACATTAACTTATAGGAATTATTATGAAAGTCGATATAACTAATTATCTGTATTTGACCCCCCATCGTAGTTCGCATATTCGACGCCGATGTCCAGATTGCGTAGCTGAAATGTACTCCATTTAGAGTAGGAGTATCGTACCGGTACGTTACGTGAAAGTAGCGACGAACTACTGTCGCCTTGCCGACGTTATAGGTGTATATTCGCTTCGTTTAACAGTAACACGGCAACCGTGTGAGATATTGAAGAACCAAGCGCACCTTTATATTCGGGATCAAAAAATTGTAAGATTTCGTTTATTACATATAGCTGAAGGAATTATATTTAATGTCGAAATATTTAGTTATCTGTATTTCCCTCACCCGTCGTAGTTCGAAAATTCGACGCCGAATTCCTGAATGCATAGCAGAATCGTACTCCAATCAGAGTACGTGTATCGTACCGTTGCGTTACGTGAAAGTCGCTAAGAACTACTATCTCCAAGCGCGACGTTATAGTCGTATATTCGCATCGTTTAACAGTAACACGCCAACCGTGTGAGATATTGATAAAACAAACAACACCATTGTATTCGGGATCAATAGAATGTAAGATTTCGTTGGGAACCGTCAGTTGCAGCAATTATTTTGAATGTCGGTATAATTTATTATCTGTATTTACCCCCACATCGTAGTTCGAAAATTCGACGCCGACATCCAGAATGCCTAGCAGAATCGTACGCCATTTATAGTACGAGTATCGTACGGGTACGTGACGTGAAAATCGTGAAGAAATACTATCTCCAAGCGCCACGTTATAGGTGTATATTAGCTTCGTTTAACCGTAACACTGGAACCGTTTGAGCTATTGAAAAAATAATTCACAACTTCGAATTCGGTATCAAAAAATGGTATGACTTCGTTGGTCACATTTAGTTTTAGGAATTATTATTAATGTCGAAATATTTAATTTTCTGTATTTTCCTACAACATCGTAGTTTGAAAATTCGACGCCGACGTCTAGAATGCATAGCAGAATCAAAAACCATTTAGAGTACGAATATCGCCGCAGTATGTTATGTGAAAGTCGCGAAGAACTACTATAGCCTAGCCGACGTTACAGGTGTAAATTCCCTTGGTTTAACAGTAACACTGCAACCGTGTGAGATATTGAAGAACCAAGCACACCTTTGTATTCGGTAACAAAAAGAGGTAAGATTTCGTTGGTCACATTTAGTTTTAGGAATTATTTTTAAAGTCGAGATATTTAGTTATTTGTATTTGCCCCCACCATCGTAGTACAAAATTCGACGCCGTCGTCCAGAAAACAGCAGAATCGTACTCCATTTCGAGTACGACATTTGGAGCAGTATGTTATGTCAAAGTCTCGAAGAACTACTATCGCATAGCCGACTTTATAGGATTATATTCCCTACGTTTAACAGTAACAAGGCAACCGTGTGAGATATTGAAGAACCAAGCACACATTTGATTTCGTTATTAGAAAGTGGTAAGGTTTCGTGGTCACATTTAGTTTTAGAAATTATTTTTAACGTCGAGTTATATAATTATCTGTATTTGCCCCCACCATCGTAGTTCTCATATTCGACGCCGTCCGCCAGAATGCACAGCAGAATCGTACGCCATTTAGAGTACGGCAATTGCCGTAGTATGTTATGTGAATGTCGCGAAGAAAGACTATCACGTAGCCGATGTTATATTTGTGTATTCGCTTCGTTTAACAGTAACTTGGGAACCGTGTGTGATATTGAAGAAACAAGCCCACATTTATATTCGTGACTAAAAATTCTAAGATTTCGTTTGATTCATTTAGCTGAAGGAATTATATTTAAAGTCGAAATATTTATATTACCTGTATTTTCCCCCAAATCGTAGTTCGAAAATTCGGCGCCGACGTCCAGAATGCACAGCAGAATCGTACTCCCTTTAGAGTACGAGTATCGTACCGGTACGTTTCGTGAAAGTCGCCAAGAAATACTACGTTGAAGCGAGACGTTATATGTGTATTTTCGCTTCGTTCAACAGTAAGAACGGAAAAGTTTGAGCTTTAAATATCAAAGCACACCTTTATATTCGGGGTCGAAAAATTGTAAGATTTATTGTGTACATTTATCTGAAGGAATTATTTATAAAGTCGAAATATTTAGTTATCTGGATTTGCCCCCACCATCGTAGAGAGAGAAGTCGACGCCGATGTCCAGAATGCATAGCAGAATCGTACTCCATTTAGAGTAAGAGTATCGTACCAGTACGATGCGTGAAAATCGCGAAGAAATACTATCTGCAAGCGCGACGATATAGGTGTAAATACGCTTCGTTTAACAGTAACACGGAAACCGTTTGAGCTATTTAAAAAAGAATCCACTCCTTTGTATTCGGTACCAAAAAAAGGTAAGCTTTCGTTGGCCACATTTAGATTTAGGAATTACTTTTATCGTCGCAATATTTAGTTAACAGTATTTGCCCCCACCATCGTAGATAGAAAACTCGACGCCGGCGTCCACAATGCATAGCAGAACCGTGCGCCATTTAGAGTATGAAT
>NW_017102089.1:18297-19664 GCF_001263275.1 Habropoda laboriosa
ACAAACCACACCTTCGTTTTCGGTACCAAAGAAGGTAAGATTTCGTTGGGAACATTTATTTGGTGGAATTATTTCTAACGACGAAATATTTTATTATTTGTGTTTTCCCCCACATCGCAGTTCGAAAATTCGACGCCGGCGTCCAGAATGCCTGGAAGAACCGTACACCATTTAGAGAAGGGGAATCGTCCCAGTATGATATGCGAATGTCGCGAAGAACTACTATAACCATGTGCGGCGTTACATGTGTATATTCGCATTGTTTAACAGTAACGCCGGGACCGTTTGAGCTTTAAATAACATAGCTCACCTTTGTATTCGGTATCAAAAAATGGTGAGATTTCGTTGGTAATATTTAGATTTAGGAATTAATATTAACGCCGAAATATTTAATTATCTGTATCTCCCCCACCATCGTAATTCGAAAATTCGACGCCGACGTCAAGTATGCATAGCAGAATCAAACGCCATTTAGAGTACTAATATCGCCGCAGAAGGTTATGCGAAAGTCGCGAAGAACTACTATCGCCTAGCCCACGTTATAGGTGTATGTTCCCTTCGTTCAACAGTAACACGACAACCGTGTGAGTTATTGAAGAACCAAGCACGCGTTTGTATTCGGTATCAAAAAGAGGTAAGATTACGTTCGGAATATTTAATTGGAGCGATTATTTTTAAAGTCGAAATATTTAATTATCTGTATTTTCCCCCACCATTGTAGTTCGATAATTCGACGCCGATGCCAAGAATGCATAACAGAATCGTACTCCATTTAGAGTACGAGCATCGCACCGGTACGTTACGTGTAAATCGCGAAGATATCCTCCAATCGTGACGTTATAAGTGTATATTCGCTTCGTATAACAGTAACACGGGAAACGTTTGAGCTATTGAAAAAACAAACCACAACATTATATTCGTTATTAAAAAATGGTAAGATTTCGTTGGTCACATTTAGCATTAGGAATTAATAGTAACGTCGAAATATTTAATAATCTGTATTTTCCCCGACATCGTAGTTCGAAATTTCGACGGCGGCGTCCAGAATGCAAAGCAGAACCGTACGCCATTTAGAGGACACGAATCGTTCCAGTGTGATATGCGAAGTTCTCGAAGAACTACTATAACCATGTGCGAGGTTGTATGTGTATATTTGCTGCGTTTAACGGTATGGCCGGAACCGTTTGAGCTTTGATTAACAAAGCAAACCTTTGTATTCTGTATCAAAAATTGGTAATACTTCGTTGGTCACATTTAGTTTTAGGAACTATTTTTAAAGTCGAAATATTTTATTATGTGTATTTTCCCCCACCATCGTAGTTCGAAAATTCCACGCCGCTGTTCAGAATGCATAGAAGAAATGTACT
>NW_017102090.1:0-227 GCF_001263275.1 Habropoda laboriosa
CTAATATCGTCTTTACCGCCCTTCCAGTGCGCCCTTAGCGCGTTGTCACCTTGGAAGGGTGGGTGACGATCGCGAGGGGTGGGCGGAAGGTCCCAAAAATCTGGAATTTCCTCCGAATGACTAATCGGCAAGCGGACCGTTACATATAGATGCGCCGTTCGGAAATTCGTGGTTTATGGTATGTTTGTAGGCTATTGAGCGCGAGGGACACAAATGACTAAAAATCT
>NW_017102091.1:0-6271 GCF_001263275.1 Habropoda laboriosa
TTCGATCACAAAAGAATACCGAACGATATATTAATTTCATTTTTGAGAAACTTCTCAAACGGCGTGCCAGACGAAGTGCCACAGGACATAACGTGGTGGTGCAATTTTATGTATGAAACACAATAAATCGCTGAAAATTTTTCACGTAAGTACAAAATTATTATAACCATGGACACCCGCTCCAAGAAAACTCCCGAACCGGTAAATCCCGAGGCCGTAGCGCAACTTCGAAATCAGATGGCAGAGCGCGAAAAACGCATAACCGAGGAGTGTCGCCGACTCGAAGCCGAACGTTCGGAATTCGAGACAACGCGTCGCGAACGTGATAACGCACTTGCTGCAATGCAAGCAATGCGTGAAGAATATAAAGCGATCCTGGAGCGCACGCCAGCACCAGCACCCGTCGAAATTCCGGAACCGTGCCCGGAATCCTTTAACTTTACAATGAAAGAAGCCCTCGCAACAATCCCTACATTCGACGGCACGGACTCATCTATTCTAAGTTTCACACGCGCATGCCGACGAGCTCGCGATTTGATTCCCCCAAACGCGGAAACGACACTCGCGCGTCTAATTTCCACGCGTCTCCGAGGACGCGCCGCGACAGCCATCGAGGACGAGCGATGCAACACGATCGCGGATCTTTGCAGCCGTTTGAAAGACGTTTTCGGTCCACAAAGAACGGTAGACCATTACCGCGGAGAAATGGCGAATATTTTTATGAAAAGAGACGAACACGTTCTCGACTTTATAAGTCGAACGAAAGACATCCGTGACGCGATTATAGATTGCGACCGTCGCTCCCCGAACATTTCAGATATCGATACACTAACAGCAGACTGCTTTATCCGTGGCGTAATTCCACAGATAAGAACCGAACTACGTCATCTGCGTGGTAGCCCTCTCACGCGCGTTTTCAACGAGGCTATCGAGATATTTAAAGAATTAGAGAACGATAACAAGCGATACGGTCGCACGCCAGAAACAAAGCACGTCCAATTCTCGCCGCGTGATAAAACGCCGGAACGACGCGAAGAAAGACGCGTTTACACTCCACCCCCCTTCCGCGACACGTGGCGATCATCGTCGCCGAGACGTTATTATCGCGACGAACCTAGGCCGATGAAACCCGAGCCACCGCGTCGTCCCTATCAACCGCCGTACCGAAGCACGTACGAACCTCCGCGACGTGAATATCGCGAACCGCAGCACGATAACAACCGACAAAACGTGCCGCCGCGTCATTGCACTTACTGTCAAATTCCCGGGCACGACATTCACGAGTGCCGTAAACGCGCACGCAATCTAAATAGACAGCCGGGAAACGATCGAGACCTCCCACCTCGCCTGAACCGCGGTCCGGAGGTCAAACCAGTCCAAGTTCAGGAAATAAAAACCGAGGAGCCCGGATCCTCCGCGTCGACTTAGAAGAGTGGTTTACGCCTCTCATCCTCGTCGACGCTCCGCAACTCACGCAACCTACACCACTCATGGTGGATACGGGCGCCGAGCCCAGTCTAGTTAAAATATCCGCGCTAAAGCCGGATACGCGCATTAACAAAAATGATATTCTAAGCATACGCGGGGTTACTCACGAACGAGTCACCACCCTGGGGTCCGCTTACCTCACCCTCTACGACACACCTCTCAAGGTTCACGTAGTCCCGGATTCGTTCCCCATAAATGTGGAAGGAATCCTGGGCTCCACCTTTCTGAGAGGTCAAGCAACGATATCATACACGAAAAACAGTGTAATCTGGAACGACATAGCAATTCCATTCTATAATCAAAATCAAACCGAAGAAATACGCGTAGAGGCGCGATCCGTGACATGTATCCCGGTTAAAGCCACCGGCCCCATCGTCGGATACGTACCGCGCCTCACCCTCGCTCCAGGCGTCACGACGCTTAACTGCCTTGTAAAACAAAACAACGGCATTTCATATATTCGATGTGTAAACACGTCTTCCGAGGCTATCGCCTTCTCCATTCCTTCAATTCAAATACTAGAAATCGACGAAATCCATAACGCTCCTATTTCGAACACTGAATCTCGCGTAAACGCTATTCAGTCGAGAACTCCACTAGAAAGAATCGACGAAATCCTTAAATTAATCAACACGGAGCACCTCAACCAAGAGGAACTAGAACATACCCGCGAGCTGATATCACATAATTATGATATTTTTCACCTGCCAGGTGACGCGCTGACCAGAACAGGGATCGTAACACACAAAATTGTAACGACAGATCCGACTCCAATAAATGTAAAACAATATCGCTACCCTCCGATCCACAAGGCCGAAATAAATAGGCAAATGAAGGAATTATTGGACAACGACATTGTTCGACCTTCGACATCACCCTACAATTCGCCCTTGTGGATAGTTCCGAAGAAAGCCGACAAACAGGGACAGAAACAGTGGCGAATGGTAATAGATTACCGCGGTTTAAATGAAAAATCCGTATCTGACGCCTACCCACTGCCTAGCATAAACGAAATACTCGATCAACTTGGAAGCGCCAAGTATTTTAGCGTCTTTGATCTGGCCAGCGGGTTCCACCAGATTGGAATGGAGAAGGAGGACGCCGAGAAAACGGCCTTTTCCACCCCATACGGCCATTATGAGTATACGCGCATGCCGTTCGGTTTAAGGAACGCTCCTGCAACCTTCCAGCGCCTAATGGACGCTGTACTGATGGGACTCCAAGGTACCGAACTCTTCGTGTACTTGGACGATATTGTTATCTACGCGAGCTCGCTACAGGAGCATCAAAATAAATTTAACAAATTGGCTGCAAGGTTGCGCGACGCGAACCTTAAACTCCAACCCTCAAAATGCGGTTTCGTTCACAAAGAAGTGGCATATCTCGGCCACGTCATATCAGAAGAAGGCGTCAAGCCCTGTCCACAGAAAGTTTCCGCTGTCAAGGATTTCCCAACGCCTAAAACAGCGAAAAATGTAAGGGAGTTCCTTGGCTTAGCAGGGTATTATCGTAGATTCATCGACAAATTTTCCCAAATATCAAAACCCCTAACATCCCTCCTAAGGAAGGACACTAGATTTACGTGGGGTACAGATCAAGAGCGTGCCTTCTGCATGCTCCGCGAAGCGCTCTTAACAAAGCCAGTTCTACAATATCCAGATTTTACGCAGCCGTTCCATATTACAACAGACGCGTCCGCGTACGCGGTCGGGGCTATATTGAGCCAGGGCGAAATCGGGAAGGATAGGCCCATTGCCTATGCTTCCAGATTATTACAAGGAGCAGAAATGAACTACTCCACCATCGAAAAGGAATGCCTCGCGATAGTCTATGCGGTGCAACACTTCCGATCATACATCTACGGTAAACCGTTCAACCTAATCACAGATCACCGCCCCCTCGTATGGGTCACATCTGTCAAAGACCCAACATCGCGACTCCTTCGCTGGCGCCTCAAACTCGCTGAGTACGAATATAAGGTTATTTATAAACCCGGGAAAGCTAACCTCAACGCCGATGCACTCTCCAGAAATCCGGCCCCCGTGCTTCCCGTCCACTCCGATTCCTCCGACCCATCACTCTTCAAGGCAACGCAAAATACCCCACCTTCACCATCGACTTCACGCGGCTCCACACAAAAGCATTCCCCACCAACAGGACAGAAACCTGACCCTGTTCCCAGCCCGGTCCGAAGGCAAAATACAACGGACGAAGACGATACCGACGAAATTCCGACGCAAAACACTGCCGTTCGTAAACGAACGATAATAGCAACCCGAGACAGGCTCGTAATGAGAAGAGATAATTTAGCCTGCTTCGTATCTTTAGACGGTCAACCCATCGATAACGGAGCAGTAGACTTAGCAACGCAAGATAAACTTCACGTTCCCCGCGACGCCGTAATCGGTCGCGCAAAGCTATCAACTGTCGGAACGCACCAGTTGATAATTCTACCAGTAAAACAAACACGCGATCACATCACCTCTCCGGACGACCTGATCGAAACCCTCAGATCACTGTACAACGTGATAACAGAACTCGATCTACCTACGTTTAGCATATCACAAACTTCTATCGACGACATTTCCTGGTCTTCGATCCAGCAAGCATTGCTCGACCTTTTTAGTTCAACGCGCACCCAGATTTTTACGTGCTCCCACGAGGTTCGAATACCCTCAGAGCCCACTAGACACGACATAATAGTGGAAAACCACGTCTCGGCCTACGGAGGTCATAAAGGCATCTCTAAAACTTACAGCAGGATACGGGAAAGATATTATTGGCCTACCCTAAAAACGGACGTACAGACTTACATAAACGCTTGCGAGAGCTGCCAACTACGCAAACTAACCCGCGTTAAAACGCGACAACCAATGACGATCACAGACACACCGGGACAGACATTCGACAAGGTAGCATTAGACATCCTCGGACCTCTCCCAATCACACCCTCCAGAAACATTTACGTCCTTACAATGCAGGACCTCCTCTCCAAATATTCGTTAGCAGTCCCCCTAAAATCCGCAACCTCCATAGACATAGCCGACGCAATTATAAGTAACCTTATTTGTCGGTTCGGAGCGCCTAAAGCCATATTAACGGATCAAGGCACAAACTTCACGAGCGCGTTGATCAAGACTATAGCGAAGCGTTTCAAAATAACACAGTTTCGCACTACCGCATTCCACCCGCAGAGCAACGGCTCGGTGGAACGATCACATCATGTGTTAACGGAATACCTGAAACACTACGTCCAAAAGAACAATTGGGACGAATGGTTGGATCTGGCTATGTTTTCGTACAATACAAGCGTCCATGAAGGCACGCGCTTCACTCCCCACGAACTAGTGTTCGGACGACTGGCCCGCCTACCATCCAGCTCCACATTCACAGAAACTCCCGATCCAACGTATAATTCCTACCTGTCCGACCTCCAAACAAAACTCATCGGCACCACCTCCCAAGCGCGAGGAAACTTAGGTTTGGCGAAAGAACGATCCAAAACCTACTACGACCGAAAGGTCCACACGGAAACTTTCAATGTAGGAGACAGGGTTTTCCTCCTAAAAGAACCTCGTAGGAATAAGTTCGACGACGAATATACAGGACCACACAAGATAGTACAAATACTTCCGCAGAACAACGTACGTATACTTGTAAACGGTAGGTCGCGTGTCGTACACGCAAATAAGCTCCGTAGGATACGCTCCACAAACGTGCGCCGAATGTCTGCGCACAAGACTCCCCCTCCCACCGGAGAACAACGGTATAAAACCACGAGCGAACCCCGCAAAAGACAGTTCCCTCAGACTATTAAAAGCATCAACATGCTCTCTCTCGCTGTACTCTGCATCCTCACCACCCAGGCATCCGCCTTAGTTGGGTACGACTGTGGGAGTCGCACTCTCAACGTATCCACATTTTCCACCATCGACTCATTGGACTGCAACCCAGAAGAGATACAACCCACCGCGGAGACTAGAAACATCCAGTTGCTACAGCTCAGCGACTTCAACAGCGCCCAAGTCACGCAATGCAAACTGGAAATTGACCGCACCATATATTACTGCGGCATGCACTCACATACGTCCATCGTCGCGAACGGACGACGCCAATACCTATTCCCAACAACCAGGGAAACATGCACCAATCTTCACACAACGGGTGCTATCTTCATAAATCCAGCAACGCAAATAACCGGAGTACGAGCAAACTCCACAACACACTACAGCCTGACGCTCGCCGGAACCATCGGACCTGACGGTACGTGTTCCGGTACATCTTACTCGGACCCGCATGGCACCTGGAACAACGCCATCGTGCAAGCCGTCGTTAAAATCTCGATAAGGAACTACGAAGCCACTGTCAAATTATCATCAAACCAAGTGATCCTCCAATCTGGTCAACGTTGCGAACTCCAGACAGGCAATTGTCTTGACTCCGAGAATGGATACACGTACTGGAACACGCTCCCCACGGATTACTGCAACTTCCGCAGATACGACGTCCTATACGACGGGAAAGCAGACAGAGTGAGCTCCAAGAAACATGAAGGACCAACCATATACACGGTAACATCAGAAGAAACAGTATTTGCACTCACACAAACCACCACCACCACCCTATGCGGATTCACTTTAATAAAAACTGAACATCCCAAACTTTTCATCATCGACGTTAACAGAAACGGGAAGTTCAAGCCGGGTTCGACAATCTCAGTCAACAACCTAGACATATTTACATATGTTAATTCAAAATTCATATATGTGGAAAAACATCTCCG
>NW_017102092.1:0-304 GCF_001263275.1 Habropoda laboriosa
GTGAATCGTCCCAGTATGATATGCGAAGGTCGCGCAGAACTACTATAACCATGTGCGACGTTACATGTCTATATTCGCTTCGATTAACAGTAACACGGCAACCGTGTGAGCTATTGAAATAACAAACCCAAACTTTGTATTCGGTACCAAAAAAAGGTAATATTTCGTTGGTCACTTTTAGTTTTAGGAATTACTTTTAAAGTTGAAATATTTTCTTATCTGTATTTGCCCCCACCAAAGTGTTCGAAAATTCGACGCCACGTCCAGAACTCGTAGCGGAATAAAACACCATAAGAGTACGAAT
>NW_017102093.1:0-2427 GCF_001263275.1 Habropoda laboriosa
TTCAAAAATAATTCCTAAAACTAAATGTGACCAACGAAATCTTACAATTTTTTGATCCCGAATGTAAAGGTGATCTTGGTTCTTCAATATCTCACACGGTTGCCGTGTTACTGCTAATCGAAGGGTATGTACACGTATTACGTCGGCTAGGCGAAAGTAGTTCTTCGAGAATTTCACATAACATACTGTGGCAATTGTTGTACTTTAAATGGCGTACGATTCTGCTATGCATTCTGGACGACGGCTTCGAATATAAGAACAACGATGGTGTGGGCAAATACAATTAATGAAATATTTCACTTTAAAAAATATTCCTTCAGCTAAATATATACAACGAAATATTACCAATTTTTGGTACCGAATGCAAAGGTGTGCTTTGTTGTTTCAATAGCTCAAACGGTTCCCGTGTTACGGTTAATGGAAGCGAATATAAACATATAATGTCGCACATGGTTATAGTAGTTCTTCGCGACCTTCCCATATCAAACTGGGACGATTCTCGTTCTCCAAATGGCGTACGGTTCTGCTAGGCATTCTGGACGCCGGCGTCGAATATAAGAACTACGATGGTGGGGTAAGATACAGATAATTAAATATTTCGACGTTACATATAGTTCCTCAAACTAAATGTGACCAACGAAACCTTACCTTTTTTTGGTACCGAATACAAAGTTGAAATTTGTTTTCTCATTACCTAAAACGGTTCCTGTGTACCAGTTAAACGAAGCGAATATACACATATAACGTCGCTCTTGGAGATAGTATTTCTTCGCGAACTTCGCAAATCATACTGGCACGATTTTCTTCCTCTAAATGGCCAACGGATCTGCTATGCGACATCGGCGTCGAATTTTCTCTCTACGATGGCGGGGGCAAATACAGATAATTAAATATTTCGACTATAAATATATTTCCTTCAGCTAAATATATACAATAAACCGGACAATTTTTTGATCCCGAATATGAAGGTGTGCTTGGTTCTTCAATATCTCACACGGTTGCCGTGGTACTGTTAAACGAAGCGAATATACACATATAACGTCGCACATGGTTATAGTAGTTCTTCGCGACCTTCGCTACTCATACTGGTACGATTCACGTCCTCTAAATGGCGCACGGTTCTGCTATGCATTCTGGACCCCGGCATCATATTTTCGAATTACGATGAGGGGGAAGATACAAATAATTAAATATTTCGTTGTTAGAAATAATTGCAACAAATAAATGTTCCAAACGAAACCTTAACTTTTTTTGGTACCGAATACAAAGGTGTGGTTTGTTTTTTTAATAGCTCAAACGGTTCCCGTGTAACTTCTAAACGAAGCGAATATACACCTATAACGTCGGCTAGGCGATAGTAGTTCTTCGCAACATTAACATAACTTAATGCGGCGATATACGTTCTCTAATGGTGTTTGAATCCGCTATGCATTCTGGACGTGGCGTCGAATTTTACCACAACGATGGTAGGGGAAAACACAGATATTTAAATATTTCGACGTTAGCAGTCATTCCTAAAGCTAAATGTGACCAACGACATCTTACCATTTTGTGATACCGAAAACAAAGGTGTGGTTTTTTTTTCAACAGCTCAAACGATTCCCGTGTAACTGTTAAACGAAGCGAATATACACGTATAACGTCGCGATCTTGTCGATTATCACGTAACGTTCAGGGACGATAATCGTACTCCTAATAGAGTACGTTTCTGCTATGCATTCTGGCCGGCGACGAATTCTCTCTCTACGATTGTTCGGGCAAATGCAGATAATTAAATAGTTCGACTTTAAAAATAATTCCTAAAACTAAATGTGACCAACGAACTGTTACCATTTTTTGATAAGGAATACAAAGGTGTGCTTTGTTATTCAAAGCTCAAACGGTTCCGCTCATACTGTTAACCACAGATAATATACACATATAACATCGGCTAGGCGATAATAGTTCTTCGCGTCATTAACATAACATACTGCGACGATATTCGTACTCTAATGGTGTTTGATTCCGCTACGCATTCTGGACTCCGGCGTCCAGGTTTCGAACTTCCATGTGGGGGAAAATACAGATTATTAAGTATTTCTGCATTAAAAGTAATTCCTAAAACTAAATGTGACCAACGAAACCTTACCTTTTTTGGGTACCGAATACAAAGTTTTGGTTTGTTCTTTGAATAGTTCAAACGGTTCCCGTGTTACTGTTAAACGAAGCGAATATACACCTAATACGTCGGCTAGGCGATAGTAGTTCTTCGCGTCCTTAACATGACATAATACGGCGATATTCGTACTCTAATGGTGTTTGATTCCGCTATGCATTCTGGACGTGGCGTCGAATGAATTTTCGAACTAGGATGTGTGGGAAAAGACAAATAATTCAATATTTCGTCGTTAGAAATAATTCGAACAAATAAATGTCCCCAACGAAATC
>NW_017102094.1:0-569 GCF_001263275.1 Habropoda laboriosa
ATAATTATTTGTATTTTCCCCCACTATCGTAGTTCGAAAATTCGACGCCGGCGTCCAATATGCATAGCCGAATCGTACGCCAATTAGAGAATGAGAATCGTCGCAGTATGATATGCGAAGGTTGCGAAGAACTACTAGAACCATATGCGACATTATATGTGGATATTCGCTTCCATTAACAGTAACACAGGATCCGTTTGAGCTATTGAAAAGACAAAGCACACCTATGCATTCGGTACCAAAAAAAGGTAAGATTTCGTTGGTCACATTTAGCTATAGCAACTATTTTTAACGTCGAATAAATAGTTATCTGTATTTGCCCCCACCATCGAAGAGAGAAGATTCGACGCCGGCGTCCAGAATGCATAGCAGAACCGTGCGCCATTTAGAGGACGTGAATCGTCCCAGTATGATATGCAAAGGTCGCGAAGGAATACTATAGCCACGTGCGACGTTATATGTGTATATTCGCTTCGTTTAACAGCAATACCGGAACCGTTTGAGCTTTGAATAACAAAGCACAACTTTGTAATCCGTATCAAAAAAAGGTAAGATTTCGTTGGATGCAT
>NW_017102095.1:0-256 GCF_001263275.1 Habropoda laboriosa
AAACGAAGCGAAATACACATATGACGTCGCGCTTGGAGATTGTAGTTCTTCGCGACTTTCACATAACATACTTCTGCGATATTCGTACTCCAATGGTGTTTGATTCTGCTATGCATTCTGGACGTCGGCGTCTAATTTTCGAACTACGATGTGGGGGAAAATACAGATAATTAAATATTTCGACGTTAAGTATAATTCCTAAAACTAAATGTGACCAACGAAATATTACCATTACTTGATACCGAATACAAAGGTG
>NW_017102095.1:419-2464 GCF_001263275.1 Habropoda laboriosa
TCGAATATAAGAACAACGATGGTGTGGGCAAATACAATTAATGAAATATTTCACTTTAAAAATTATTCCTTCAGCGAAATGTATCCAACGAAATCCTTCCTTTTTTGGATTCCGAATACAAAGGTGTGCTTTGTTATTCAAAGCTCAAAGGGTTCCCGCGATACTGTTAAACGTGGCGAATATACACATATAACGGAACGCTTAGTGATATTATTTCTTCGCGATTTTCACGACACGTACTCGTACGGTGCTAATACTCTAAATGGAGTACATTTCTGCTTGGCATTCTGGACATCGGCGCCGAATTTTCGGACTACGATGTGGGGAAAAATACAGAGTATTAAATATCTCGACTTTTAATATAATTCCTACAGCTAAATCTATCCCGCGAAATCTTACCTTTTTTTGGGTGTGCTTGATTATTCAAAGCTCAAACGGTTCCCGTGTTACTGTTATACTAAGCGAATATACACATATAACGTCGCACATGGTTAAAGCAGTTCCTCGCGACCTTCGCTTGTCATACTGGGTCGATTCTCGTCCTCTAAATAGCGTACGGTTCTGCTATGCATTCTGGACGTCGGCGTCGAATTTTCGAACTACGATGGTGGGGGGAAATACAGATAATTAAATATTTCGACGTTAAAAATAATTCCTAAAACTAAATGTGACCAACGAAATCTTGCCTCTTTTTGGTACCGAATAAAAAGTTGTGTTTTGTTTTCTCCAAACGTTTCCCGTGTTACTGTTAAACGAAGCGAATATACACATATAACGTCACGCTTAGAGATGTTACTTCTTCGCGGTTTTCACGTAACGTTCAGGTACGGTACTCGTACTCTAAATGGAGTACATTTCTGCTATACATTCAGGACCCCGGCGTCGAATTTTCGTATCACGATGTGGGGGAAGATACAAATAATTAAATATTTCGTCGTTAGAAATAATTGCAACAAATAAATGTTCCAAACGAAGTCTTATCTTTTTTTGGTACCGAATACAAAGGTGTGCTTGGTTCTTAAATACCTCACACGGTTGCCATGATAATGTTAAACGAAGCGAATATACACCTATTACGTCGCGCTTGGAGATAGTATTTCCTCGCGATTTGCACGTAACGTACCGGTACGATTTGGGCTCTCGAAATGTATTCTGCTGTGCATTTTGGACATCGGCGTCGAATTTACGAACTACGATGTGGGGGAACATACAGTTAACTATATATTTCGACTTTAAAAATAATCGCTACAAATAAATATTCCCATCGAAATCTTACCTCTTCTTGATACCGGATACAAAGGTGTGCTTGGTTCTTCAATATCTCACACGGTTGCCGTGTTACTGTTAAACTAAGCGAATATACAAATATAACGTCGGCTAGGTGAAGGCGATAGTAGTTCTTCGCGACTTTCACCCAACCTACTGCGGCGATATTAGTACTCTAAATGGTCTTTGATTCTGCTATGCATTCTGGAGGTGGCGCCGAATTTTCGAATTACGTTGGTGGGGGCAAATACAGATAACTATATATTTCGACTTTAAAAATAATCGCTACAAATAAATATGACCAACGAAATCTTACCATTTTTTGGTACCGAACACAAAGGTGTGGATTCTTTTTTCAATAGCTCAAACGGTTTCCGTGTTACTGTTAAACGAAGCGAATATACACATATAACGCGTCGGCTAGGCGATAGGAGTTCTTCGCGACTTTCACATAACATACTGCGGCGAAATTCGTACTCTAAATGGCGTACGATTCTGCTATCCATTCTGGACGTCGGCGTCGAATTTTCGAACTACGATGTGATGGAAAACACAACTAATTTTATATTTCGTCGTTAGACATAATTCCAACAAATAAATGTTCCCAACGGAATCTTATCTTTTTTTGGTACCGAATAAAAAGGTGTGGTCCGTTTTTTCAATAGATCAAAAGGTCCGTGTTACTGTTGAGCGAAGCGAATATACACATGTAACGCCGCACATGGATATTGTAGTACTTCGCGAACTTCGCATATCATACTGGGACGATTCTCGTCCTC
>NW_017102096.1:0-2900 GCF_001263275.1 Habropoda laboriosa
ATTTTCAGGTAACGCACCAGTACGATACTCTTACTCAAAATAGAGAATGATTCTGCTATGCATTCTGGACGTGGCGTCTAATTTTCGAACTACGATGGTGAGAGAAAATACAGACAATTATATATTTCGGCGTTAATATTAATTCCTAAATCTAAATGTGACCAACGAAACCTTACCATTTTTTGATACAGAATACAAAGGTTTACTTTGTTATTCAAAGCTCAAACGGTTCCGGCCTTACTGTTAAACGAAGCGAATATACACATATAACGCCGCAGATGGTTATAGTAGTACTTCGCGGCATTCGCATCTCATACTGGGACGATTCGCGTCTCTAAATGGCGTACGTTTCTGCTATGCATTCTGGACGCCGGCGTCGAATTTTCAAACTACGATGTGGTGGAAAGTACAGATGATTAAATATTTCGTCGTTAGAAATAAGTCCATCAAATAAATGTTCCCAAGAATTTTTACCATTTTTTAATACCGAATACAAGTGTGTGCTAGGTTCTTCAATATCACACACGGTTGCCGTGTTACTGTTAAACGAAGCGAATATACACATGTAACTCCGCACATGGTTAAAGTATTACATCGCGACCTTCGCATATCATACTGGGACGATTCTCGTCTTCTTAATGGCGTACGGTTCTGCTATGCATATTGGACGCCGGCCGTACGATTCTGCTATGCATTCTGGAGCACGGCTTCGAATATAAGAACATCGATGGTGTGGGCAAATACACTTAATGAAATATTTCACTTTAAAAATTATTCCTTCAGCTAAATGTATACAACGAAATTGTTGCGAGATGCGCCCTTTTTCCGACTCGGGTGTCAGAGTATCGCCGTGATGGTGGAATTTCCTGACTCGTGCGACTTTCGGTGATCCACGAGGGAAACGTCCACTTCGCCGGGCAACTTAATCGGCCAGCGACTTAATCAGTTCGCGAACCACGAGCTTCAGAAGGAAGCTGCTCGAGTCTGTACGAGAACGATCGAGTGTTTTTCCCGGTGTACGAGTTTTGATTTTGGTCAATTTACTACGAGTGTTGAAATTGTTCTTTTTACGGCGAGTGTTAAAAATGTTCTGTCTTTTCGGAGGACGATTCCTCCTGAGGGAAGCGCGATTTCCCTCTCTACGCTTCGAGGCTCCGACGGGGGTGAAGCACAAAATTTGACCTAATTGGTCGACTTTGTCTCCACCCCATGAGAGATAGAAACGAGGGAAGGGGCACGCGTACCACCATGCACTTCCGTGACTAACGCGAAGTGCTCGGTTTTCTCGATACTTTATGGCAGGGCCTGGCTGGTGTCTCGAGAGTTTAGCCTTAACGGCGCCATGCCACAAGTGCCGAAACTTGACCGTTCGACGCTTCAAATGGGACTTCTATTATTTTCGCGCCGTGTTACGACCGTCGAAGACCTTGTCAAGGTTTACGTACCTTGCGTAAGAACTCCGACGGCGCATCCTTGGTGACATAGAAGGGACCTACATCCACGATTGGAAGTAGGCCATTGAAAAGGTTTATTTAACGCATTCTTGGTTTCCGGTGTTCCCTTTGGAACGTCGATGGACTTACATCTGCAACGCAGATGTATATTCATCGAGCATGTACCAGCAGGAAATTAAGTGGTGAGAATTATTGTTTTCTAGGAAAACTACAAGTGCGATGCATGATGGTATTCGTCCTTCGTTACGACGTAACAGAAATCTTACAATTTTTTCACCCCGAATATAAAGGTGTGCTTGGTTCTTCAATACCTTACACGGTTGGTTTGTTACTCTGAAACGTAGCGAATGTACACCTATAACGTCGGCTAGGTGATAGTATTTCTTCGCGACTTTCACATAACATGCTGCGGCGATAATCGTACTCCAAATGGTGTTTGATTCTGCAATTCATTCTGGACGTCGGCGCCGAATTTTCGAAATTGGATGGTCGGGGAAAATACAGATAATTAATTATTTCGACGTTAAAATTAATTCCTAAAACTAATTGTGACCAACTAAATCTTACCATTTTTTGATACAGAATACAAAGGTGTGCTTTGTTATTCAAAGCTCAAACGATTCCGGTCTTTCTGTTAAACGAAGCGAATATATAAATATAACGTCGGCTAGGTGATAGTAGTTCTTCGCGTCATTCACATAACATACTGGGGCGATACTCGAAAACTAAATGGCGTACGATTCTGCTTAGCATTCTGAACGACGGCGTCGAATTTTAGATCTACGATGGTGGGGGAAAATACATATAATTAATTATTTCGACGTTAATAATAATTCCTAAAACTAAATGTGCCCAACGATATCTTACCATTTTCCATTACGAATACAAAGGTGTGGTTTGTTTTTTCAAAAGCTCACACATTTCCGGTGTTACTGCTAAACGATGCGAAGTTACTCATATAACGTCGCTCTTGGAGATAGTATTACTTCGCGATTTTCACGTAACGGACAGGTACGATACACGTACTGTAAATGGAGTACGGTTCTGCTATGCATTCTGGACACCGGCGTCGAATTTTCTCTCTACTATGGTGGGGGAAAATGCTGATAACTATATAGTTCGACGTTAAAAATAGTTTCTTTAGCTAAATGTGACCAACGAAATCTTACCTTGTTTTGATACCGAATACAAATGTGTGCTTTGTTATTCAAAGCTCAAACGGTTCCGGTCTTACTGTTAAAAGAAGCGAATATACACATATAACGTCGCACATGGAGATAGCATTTCTTCTCGCATATCATATTGGGACGATTCTCCTCCTCTAAATGGCGTACGGTTCTGGTATGCAGTCTGGACGCCGGCGACGAATTTTCGTAATACCAGGTGGGGGAAAAAACAAATAATTAAATATTTCGTCCTTAGAAATAATTCCAACAAATAAATGTT
>NW_017102097.1:0-310 GCF_001263275.1 Habropoda laboriosa
ATTAAATATTTCGAATTTAAATAAAATACCTGCAGCTAAATGTAACCATGGAAATCTTACAATTTTTCCACCCCGAATATAAAGATGTGCTCTGTTATTCAAAGCTCAAACGGTTCCGGTGTTACTGTTAAACGAAGCGAATATACACGTATAACGTCGGCTAGGCGATAGTAGTTCTTCACGACATTAACATAACATTCTGCGGCGATACTCGAACTGTAACGTACCGGGACGATACTCGTAGTCCAAATGGAGTACGATTCTGCTGTGCATTCTGGACATCGGGGTCGAGATTTCTCTCTACGATGGT
>NW_017102098.1:0-629 GCF_001263275.1 Habropoda laboriosa
ACATTTATTTGTTGGAATTATTTCTAACGACGAAATATTTAATTATTTTTATTTTCCCCCACTACGTATTTCGAGAATTCGACGCCGGCGTCCAATATGCATAGCAGAACCGTACGCCATTTAGAGGATGAGAATCGTCGCAGTATGATTTGCGAAGGTTGCGAAGAACTACTATAACCAAGTGCGACATTATATGTGCATATTCGCTTCCATTAACAGTAACACGGGAACCGTTTGAGCTATTGTCAAAACATAGCACACCTTTGCATTCGGTACCAAAAAAAGGTAAGATTTCGTTGGTAACAATTAGCTATAGAAACCACTTTTAACGTTTAATATTTAATTATCTGTATTTGCCCCCACCATCGTAGTTCTTATATTCTACGCCGTCGTCCACAATGCATAGCAGAATCGAACGCCATTTAGAGTACGACAATTGCCGAAGTATTTTATGTGAAAGTCACGAAGAACTACTATCGCCTAGCCGACGTTATAGGTGCATATTCCCTTCGTTCAACAGTAACACGGCAACCGTGTGAGATATTGAAGAACCATGCACGCGTTTGTATTCGGTATCAAAAAGTGGTAAGATTACGTTGACAATATTTATTTGTTGCGATTATTTTTAA
>NW_017102099.1:0-330 GCF_001263275.1 Habropoda laboriosa
TCCCTTCATTTAACAGAAACACGGCAACCGTGTGAGATATTGAAGAACCAAGCACACCTTTGTTTTCGATATCAATGAAAGGTAAGATTTCGTTGGGAACATTTATTTCTAGGGAATATCTTTAAAGTCGAAATATTTTGTTATCTGTATTTGCCCCCAAAATCGATGTTCGAAAATTCGACGCGGCGTCCAGAATGCATAGCAGAATCATACTCAATTTGGAGTACGAGTATCGCCGCAGTATGATATGCGAAGGTCGCGGAGCAGTAATTTGACCATGTGCGACGTTATATGTGTATATTCGCATCGTTTATCAGAAACGCCGGGACC
>NW_017102100.1:0-224 GCF_001263275.1 Habropoda laboriosa
TTTCCGAACTACGTTGGTGGGGGAAAACACATATAATTAAATATTTCGACGATAATAATAATTACTAATACTAAGTGTGACCAACGAAATCTTACCATTTTTGGATACCGAATACAAAGGTGTGCTTTGTTATTCAATGCTCAAACGGTTCCCGCGTTACCGTTAAACGAAGCGAATATACACATATAAGGTCGCACTCGGTTATAGTAGTTCTTCGCGACCTT
>NW_017102101.1:0-1188 GCF_001263275.1 Habropoda laboriosa
AATTTGACGCCGGTGTCCAGAATGCATAGCAGAACAATGCGCCATTTAGAGGACCTGAATCGTACCAGTATGATATGCAAAGTTCGCGAAGAAATACTAATACCGTGTGCGACGTTATATGTGTATATTCGCTTCGTTTAACAGTAACATCGGCACCGTTTGAGCTTTAAATATCAAAGCACACCTTTATATTCGGGGTGAAAAATTGTAAGATTTGTGGTATGCATGTAGCAAAAGGAATTATATTTAAAGTCGAAATATTTTGTTATCTGTTTTTGCCCCCACCATCGTACAGAGAGAATTCGACGCCGAAGTCCAGAATGCATAGCAGAATTGTACTCCATTTAGGTTACGAGTGTCGTACCGGTACGTTGCGTGAAAATCTAGAAGGAATAGTATCTCCAAGCGCGACGTTATATGTGTAGATTCGTTTCGTTTAACAGTAACACGGGAACCGTATGGCTATTGCAAAAACAAACCACAACTTTGTATTCGGTACCAAAAGAAGGTAATACTTCGTTGGTCACATTTCGTTTTAGGAATTACTTTTATCGTCGCAATATTTAGTTCACTGTATTTGCCCCCACCATCGTAGATAGAAAATTCGACGCCGGCGTCCAGAATGCATAGCAGAACCGGGCCCCAATTACAGTATGAATATCACCGCAGTATGTTATGTTAATGTCGCGAAGAACTACTATCGCCTAGCCGACGTTATATGTGTATATTCGCTTCGTTTAACGGTAAGACCGGAACCGTTTGAACATTGAATAACATAGCACACCTTTGTAGTCGGTATCAAAAAATGGTAAGATTTCGTTGGTCACATTTAGTTTTAGGAATTACTCTTAACGTCGATATATTTATTTATCAGTATTTGCCCCTACCATCGTAGCTCGAAAATTTGACGCCGGTGTCCAGAATGCATAGCAGAACAATGCGCCATTTAGAGGACCTGAATCGTCCCAGTATGATATGCAAAGTTCGCGAAGAAATACTAATACCGTGTGCGACGTTATATGTGTATATTCGCATCCTTTAACAGTAACATCGGCACAGTTTGAGGTTTGTGTAACAAAGGACACCTTTATATTCGGTACCAAAAAATGGTAATATTTTGATGGTCACAATTAGTTTTAGGAGTTATTATTAACGTCGAAATATTTTATTATCTGTATTTTCCCCCAC
>NW_017102101.1:4833-8621 GCF_001263275.1 Habropoda laboriosa
CTGTATTTGCCCCCACCATCGTAGATAGAAAATTCGACGCCGGCGTCCAGAATGCATAGCAGAACCGTGCCCCAATTACAGTATGAATATCTCCGCAGTATGTTATGTTAATGTCGCGAAGAACTACTATCGCCTAGCCGACGTTATATGTGTATATTCGCTTCTTTTAACGGTAACACGGGAACTGTTTGAGCTATTGAAAAAACAAAGCATAAATTTGTATTCGGTACTAAAAAAAGGTAAGATTTCGTTGGTCACATCTAGTTTTAGGAATTATTTTTAACGTCGAAATATTTAATTATCTGTATTTTCCTTCCTCATCGTAGGTCGAAAATTTCACGCCGGTGTCCAGAATGCATAGCAGAACCGTACTCCATTTGGATGACGAGAATTGTCACAGAATAATATGGGAAGGTTGCGAAGAAATACTATAACGTGTGCGACGGTATATGTGTATATTCGCTTCGTTTAACGGTAACACGGGAACCGTTTTAGCTTTGAATAACAAAGCACACCTTTGTATTCGGTATCAAAAGATGGAAAGATTTCGTTGGTCACACTTAGTTTTAGGAATTATTATTAACGTCGAAATAATTTATTATTTGTGATTTCCCCCACAGCGTAGTTCGAGAATTCGACGCCGGTATCCAGAATGCATAGGAGTACCGTACGCCATTTATAGGACGAGAATGGTCCCAGTTCCATATGAGAAGGTCGCGGAGACCAAGAGCGACGCTATAGGTGTATATTCGCTTCATTTAACAGTAACACGGGAACCATTTGAGCTATTAAACATACAAACCACACCTTTGATTTGGGCACCAAAATATGGTAAGAATTCGTTGGGAACATTTAATTGTTAGTATTATTACTAACGACATAATATTTAACTATCTGTACTTTCACCCACATCGTCTTTCGAAAATTCGACGCCGGAGACCAGAATGCAAAGCAGAACTGTACGCCATTGCAGGACACGAATCGTCCCAGTATGATATGCGAAGTTCGCGAAGTACTACTATATCCATGTGCGACGTTATATGTGTATATTCGCTTCGTTTAACAGTAAGGCCGGAACCGTTTGAGCTTTGAATAACCTATTCGGGGTCGAAAAATTGTAAGATTTCGTTGGATACATTAAGCTGAAGGAATAATACTTCATTTCGAAATATTTATTTATCTGTGTATTCCCCCACCAATGTAATTCGAAAATTCGACGCCGATGTCCATAATGCATAGCAGAAATGAACGCCATTTGGAGGACGAGAATTGGTACAGTATGATATGCGAAGGTCGCGAAGGAATACTATCTCCATGAGCGACGTTATATGTGTAAATTCGGTTCGTTTAACAGTAACACCGGAAATGTTTGCGCTATTGAAAAAACAAACCACAACTTTGTATTCGGTACCAAAAAAAGGTAATATTTCGATGGATACATTTATCTGAAGGAATTATATTTAAAGTAGAAATAATTAATCATCTGTACTTTACCCCACATCGTAGATCGACGGTGTCCAGAATGCACAGCAGAAATGTACTCCAATTAGAGTACGAGTACCGTACCGGTACGTTACGTGAAAATCGCGAATAAATACTGTCTCCAAGCGCGACGTTACATGTGTATATTCGCCACATTTAACAGTAACACGGGAACCGTTTGAGCTAATGAAGAAGCAAACCACACTTTTATATTTGGTACCAAAGAAGGTAAGATTTCATTGTGAACTATTATTTATTGGTATTATTTCTAATGACGAAATATTTAATTACTTGTATTTTCCCCCACATCGTAGATCGATAATTCGACGCCGGAGTTCAGATTGCATAGCAGAACCGTACGCCATTTAGAGGACGAGAATCGTACCAGTATGACGTGAAAATCGCGAAGAACTACTATCTCCAAACGCGACGTTATAGGTGTATATTCGTTTTGTGTAACAGTAACACGGGACCTTTGATCTATTGAAAAAACAGACCACACCTTTGTATTCGGTACCAAAAAAAGGTAAGATTTCAATGGGAACATTTATTTGTTGGAATTATTTCTGACGACAAAATATTTAATTAACTGTATTTTCCCCCATACCGTAATTCGAAAATTCGACGCCGGCGTCCAGAATGCATAGCCGAACCGTACGCCATTTAGAGGACGTGAATCGTACCAGTATGACTAGCGAAGGTCGCGAAGAACTACTATAACCATGTGCGACGTTATATGTGTATATTCGCTTCCCTTAACAGTACCACGGCAACCGTATGAGATATTGAAGAACAAAGCACACCTTTATATTCCGGATCAAAAAATTGTCAGGTTTATTGTATATATTTAGCTGAAGGAATTATATTTATAGTCGTAATATTTAATTATCTGTATTTGCCCCCGCCATCGTAGAGAGAAAATTCGACGCCGATGTCCAGATTGCACAGCAGAAATGAACGACATTTAGAGAACGAGTATCGTACCGGTACGTTACGTGAAAATCGCGAAGAACTACTATCTCCATGCGCGACGTTATATGTGTATATTCGCTTCGTTTAACATTAACACGGGAACCGTTTGAGCTAAAAAAAAAAAACCACACATTTGTATTCGGCATCAAAAAATGGTGAGATTTCGTTAGACACATTTAGATTTAGGAATTATAATTAACGTCGAAATATTTTATCTGTATTTTCCCCCAAACATCGATGTTCGAAAATTCGGTGCCGATGTCCAGAATGCATAGTGGATGCGTACTTTAATTGGAGTACGAGTATCGTACATCTACGATACGTGAAAATTGCAAAGAAATACTATCACCAAGCGCGACGTTATTGGTGAATATTCGCTTCGGTTAACAGTAACACGGGATCCGTTTGAGCTATTGCAAAAACAAACCACACCTTTGTATTCGGTACCAAAAAAAGGTAAGGTTTCGTTGGCCACATTTAGATTTAGGAATTACTTTTAACGTCGAAATATTTCATTAAGTGAATTTGCCCACACCATCGTAGTTCTTTTATTCGACGCTGTGGTCCAGAATGCATAGCAGAATCGTACGCCATTTAGAGTACTATAATTGCCGGAGAATGTTATGTGAAAGTCGCGAAGAACTACTATCGCCTAGCCGTTGTTATAGGTGTACAGTCGCTTCGATTAACAGTAACCCGGCAACGGTGTGAGATATTGAAGAACCACGCACTCCTTGGTATTTGTACCAAAAAAAGGTAAGATTTCGTTGGATACATTTAGCTTATTGAATTATTTTTAACGTCGAAATATTTAATTATCTGTATTTGCCCCCAGCATCGGAATTCGAAAATTCGGCGCCGATGTCCAGAATGCATAGCAGAATCTAACTGCATTTCGAGTACGAGTATTGCCGCAGGGTGTTATGTAAATGCCGCGAAGAATTACTATCGCCTAGATGACGTTATATGTGTGTATTCGCTTCGTTTAACAGTAACACGGTAACCGTTTGAGCTATTGAAAAACAAACCACAACTTTGTATTCGGTACCAAAAAAAGGTAACAAAAATAGGTAAGGTTTCGTTGGGAACTTTTATTTACTGGATACATTTCTAACGACGAAATATTTAATTATTTGTATTTTCCCCCACATCGTATTTCGAAAATTGTTCGGCGGCGTCCAGAATGCATAGCAGAATCGTACGCCATTCAGAGTACGACAATTGCAGCAGTATGTACTGTGAAAGTCGCGAAGACATACAATCTCCAAGCGCGACGTTATAGGTGTATATTCGCATCGTTTAACAGTAACACGGCAACCGATAAGCTATTAAAA
>NW_017102102.1:0-3400 GCF_001263275.1 Habropoda laboriosa
TTCGAAAATTTGACGCCGGTGGCCAGAATGCATAGCAGAACCATTAGCCATTTGGAGGACGAGAATTGTCCAGTATGATATGGGAAGGCCGCGAAGAACTACTATTACCGTTTGCGACGTTATACGTGTGTATTCGCTTCGTTTAACAGTAACATCGGCACCATTAGAGGTTTGTATAAAAAAGCACACCTTTATGTTCGGTGCCAAAAAATGGTAAGATTTCGTTGGATACATATAGCTCATGGAATTATCTTTAAAGACGAAACATTTAATTATCTGTATTTGCCCCCACCATCGTAGTTCGAAAATTCGACAGCGGATTCCAGAATGCATAGCGGTATCATACTACATTTCGAGAGCCAAAATCGTACCGGTACGTCACGTGAATATCGCGATGAAATACTATGTCCATGAGGGACGTTATATGCGTATATTCGCATCGTTTAACAGTAACACGGCAGCCGTGTGAGATATTGAGGTAACAAACAACAACTTTGTATTCGGTACCCAAAAATGGTAAGATTTCGTTGGATACATATAGCTCATGGAATTATCTTTAAAGACGAAACATTTAATTATCTGTATTTGCCCCCACCATCGTAGTTCGAAAATTCGACAGCGGATTCCAGAATGCATAGCGGTATCATACTACATTTCGAGAGCCAAAATCGTACCGGTACGTCACGTGAATATCGCGATGAAATACTATGTCCATGAGGGACGTTATATGCGTATATTCGCATCGTTTAACAGTAACACGGCAGCCGTGTGAGATATTGAGGTAACAAACAACAACTTTGTATTCGGTACCCAAAAATGGTAAGATTTCGTTGGATACATATAGCTCATGGAATTATCTTTAAAGACGAAACATTTAATTATCTGTATTTGCCCCCACCATCGTAGTTCGAAAATTCGACAGCGGATTCCAGAATGCATAGCGGTATCATACTACATTTCGAGAGCCAAAATCGTACCGGTACGTCACGTGAATATCGCGATGAAATACTATGTCCATGAGGGACGTTATATGCGTATATTCGCATCGTTTAACAGTAACACGGCAGCCGTGTGAGATATTGAGGTAACAAACAACAACTTTGTATTCGGTACCCAAAAATGGTAAGATTTCGTTGGATACATATAGCTCATGGAATTATCTTTAAAGACGAAACATTTAATTATCTGTATTTGCCCCCACCATCGTAGTTCGAAAATTCGACAGCGGATTCCAGAATGCATAGCGGTATCATACTACATTTCGAGAGCCAAAATCGTACCGGTACGTCACGTGAATATCGCGATGAAATACTATGTCCATGAGGGACGTTATATGCGTATATTCGCATCGTTTAACAGTAACACGGCAGCCGTGTGAGATATTGAGGTAACAAACAACAACTTTGTATTCGGTACCCAAAAATGGTAAGATTTCGTTGGATACATATAGCTCATGGAATTATCTTTAAAGACGAAACATTTAATTATCTGTATTTGCCCCCACCATCGTAGTTCGAAAATTCGACAGCGGATTCCAGAATGCATAGCGGTATCATACTACATTTCGAGAGCCAAAATCGTACCGGTACGTCACGTGAATATCGCGATGAAATACTATGTCCATGAGGGACGTTATATGCGTATATTCGCATCGTTTAACAGTAACACGGCAGCCGTGTGAGATATTGAGGTAACAAACAACAACTTTGTATTCGGTACCCAAAAATGGTAAGATTTCGTTGGATACATATAGCTCATGGAATTATCTTTAAAGACGAAACATTTAATTATCTGTATTTGCCCCCACCATCGTAGTTCGAAAATTCGACAGCGGATTCCAGAATGCATAGCGGTATCATACTACATTTCGAGAGCCAAAATCGTACCGGTACGTTACGCGAAAATCGCGAAGAAATAATATCTCCATGGGCGACGTTATATGTGTATATTGGCTTCGTTCAACGGTAACACAGGAAAAGTTTCAGCTTTTGAAAAAACGAACCACACTTTTGTGTTCGGTACCAAAAAAAGGTAAGATTTCGTTGGGAACAAACATTTTGAGGGAATATTTTTAAAGTCGAAAATTTTAATTATCTGTATTTTCCCCCACATCGTATTTCGAAAATTGGACGCCGGAGTCCAGAATGCATAGCAGAACCGCACGCCATTAAGAGGACGGGAATCGACCCAGTATGATATGCGACGGTCGCGAAGAAATAATTTAATCATGTGCGACGTTACATGTGTAACTTCGCTTCGTTTAACAGTAAGACCGGTACCGTTTGAGTTTTGAATAACTAAGCACATGCGATGGTCGCGAAGAAATAATTTAATCATGTGCGACGTTATATGTGTATATTCGCTTCGTTTAACAGTAACATCGGCACCGTTTGTGGTTTGAATAACAAATCACACCTTTATATTCGGTACCAAAAGATGGTAAGATTTCGTTGGTCACATCTAGTTTTAGGAATTATTATTAACGTGGAAATAATTAATTATCTGTACTATCCTTCACCATCGTAGTTCGAAAATTCGGCGCCGAAGTCCAGAATGCATAGCAGATCTATATTCCAATAAGCGTACGAGTATCGTACCGGTACATTACGCGAAAGTCGCGAAGAAATACCATCTCCAAGCCCGACGTTGTAAGTGTATATTCGCTTCGTTTAACAGTAACACGGCAACCATTTGTGCTATTGAAAAAACAAACCACACCTTCGTTTTCGGTACCAAAAACAGGTAAGATTTCGTTGGGAACATTCATTTGTTGGAATTATTTCTAACGACGAAGTATTTAATTGTTTGTATTTTCCCCCACATCGTAGATAGAAAATTCGACGCAGGCCTCCAGAATGCATAGCAGAACCGTGCGCCATTTAGAGGACGTGAATCGTACCAGTATGATTAGCGTAGGTTGCGAAGAACTACTATAACCATGTGCGACGTTATATGTGCATATTCGCATCGTTGAACGGTAACAGCGGATCCGTTTGAGCTATTGAAAAACAAAGCACAGCTTTGTATTCGGTACCAAAAAAAGGTAAGGTTTCGTTGTATACATTTAGCTGAACGAATTATATTTAAAGTCGAAATATTTATTTATCTATGATTGCCCCCATCATCGTACTTCGAAAATTGGTCGCCGATGTCAAGAATGCATAGCAGTATCGTACTCCATTTGGAGTACGAGTATCGTACCGGTACGTAACGTGAAAATCGCGAAGAAATACTACATCCAAGCGTGACGTTATATATGTATATTCGCTTCGTTTAACAGTAACACTGGAACCGTTTGAGCTAGTGAAAAAATATACCACACACTTGTATACGGTACCAAAAAATGGTAAGATTTACTTGGGTACATTTATTTATTGGAATTATTTCTATCGATGAAATA
>NW_017102102.1:4259-4860 GCF_001263275.1 Habropoda laboriosa
TGTCTATTTGGAGTACGAGTACCGTACCGGTACGTTACGTGAAAACAGCGAAGAAATATTATCTCCATACGCGACGTTATAGGTGTATATTCGCTTCGTTTAACAGTAAGGCCGGAACCGTTTGAGCTTTGAATAACAAAGCAAACCTTGGTATTCTGTATCTAAAAATGATATGAATTCGTTGGATATATTAAGCTGAAGAAATTATATTTAAATTCGAAATATTTAATTATCTGGATTTTCCCCCACATGGTAGTTCTAAATTCGGCGCCGATGTCCAGAATTCATAGCAGAATCATACTCCATTTAGAGTACGAGTATCGTACCGGTACATTACGTGAAAGACGCGAAGAAATACCATCTCCAAGCGCGACGTAATAGGTGTATATGCTTCGTTTAACAGTAAGGCCGGAACCGTTTGAGCTTTGAATAACAAAGCAAACCTTGGTATTCTGTATCTAAAAATGATAAGAATTCGTTGGATACATTAAGATGAAGGAATTATATTTAAACTCGAAATATTTAATTATCTGGATTTTCCGCCACATGGTAGTTCTAAATTCGGCGCCGATGTCCAGAATTCATAGCAGAATCATACTCC
>NW_017102103.1:0-905 GCF_001263275.1 Habropoda laboriosa
CGAAGCGAATATTCACCTATACTGTCGGCTAGCCGATATTAGGTCTTCGCGACTTTCACATAACATACTGCGACGATATACGTACTCCAAATGAAGTTTGATTCTGCTATACATTCTGGACATCGGTGCCGAATTTTCGAACTATGGTGTGGGGGAAAAACAGATAATTAAATATTTCGACGTTAATAATAAATCCTAAATCTAAATGTGACCAACTGAATCTTAACATTTCTTGATACCGAATACAAAGGTGTGCTTTGTTTTTTCAATAGCTCAAACGGTTCCCGTGTTACTGTTAAAGGAAGCGAATATACACACATAACGTTGCACATGGATATAGTATTTCCTCGCGAACTTCACATAACATACTGCGGCAATTGTCGTACTCTAAATGGCGTACGATTCTGCTATGCATTTTGGACGACGGCATTGAATTTTAGAACTACGATGGTTATAAGTAAATATTTCGACTTTAAAAATAATCGCAACAAATAAATATTCCCAACGAAATCTTACCTCTTTTTGATACCGAATACAAAGGCGTGCTTGGTTCTTCAATATCTCACACGGTTGCCGTGTTACTGTTAAACGAAGGGAATATACACCTATAACGTCGGGTAGGCGATAGTAGTTACTCGCGACTTTCACAGAACATACTGCGGCGGTATTCGTACTGTAATGGTGCTTGGTTCTGCTATGCATTCTGGACTCCGGCGTCCAATTTTCGAACTACGATGTGGGGGAAAATACAGATAATTAAATATTTCAACTTTAAAAGTAATTCCTAAAACTATATGTGACCAACGAAATGTTACCATTTTCCCGATTACAAATGTGTGCTAGGTTCTTCAATATCTCACACGGATGCCTTGTTACTGTTAAACGAAGTGAATATACACATATAA
>NW_017102104.1:0-2545 GCF_001263275.1 Habropoda laboriosa
ATAGCACACCTTTGTATTCGCTATCAAAAGATGCTAAGATTTCATTTGTCACAGTTTGTTTTAGTAATAATTATTAACGTCGAATTATTTAATTATCTGTATCTTCCCCCACCATCGTAGTTCGAAAATTCGAGTCCGACGTCGAGTATCGCCCAAGTATGTTATGTGAAAAGCGCGAATAACTACTACTTCCAAGCGAGACGTTATAGATGTATATTCCCTTCGTTTAACAGTAACAGGGGACCGTTTGAGCTAAGGAAATAACAAACCACACCTTTGTATTCGGTACCAAAATAAGGTATGGTTTCGTTGGGAACATCTATCTGTAGGGAATATTTTTAATGCCGAAATATTTAGTTATCTGTATTTGCCCCCGCCATCGTATTTCGAAAATTCGGCGCCGATGTCCAGAATGCATAGCAGAATCGTACTCAATTTCGAGTACGAGTATCGTACCGGTACGCTACGTGAATATCGCGAAGAAATACTATCTCCATGAGGGACGTTATATGTGTATATTCGCTTCGTTTAACAGTAGCACGGCAGTCGTGTCAGATATTGAAATAACTAACGTCAACTTTGCCTTTGGTCCAAAAAAATGTAAGGTTTCGTTGGTCACATTTAGTTTTAGGAACTATTTTTAATGTCGAAATATTTAATTATCTGCATTTGCCCCCACCATCGTAGTTCTTATATTCGATGCCGCTGTCCAGAATGCATAGCAGAATCGTAAGCCAATTAGAGTACGACAATTGCCGCAGTATGTTATGTGATAGTCGCGAGGAACTACTATTGCCTAGCCGACGTTATATGTGTATTTTCCTTTCGTTTAACAGTAACACGGCAACCGTGTGAGATATTGAAGAACCAAGCACAATTTCGTATTCCGTATCAAAAAGAGGAAAGAATACGTTGGGAATATTTATTTGTAGCGATAATTTGTAAAGTCGAAATATTTAATTATCTGTATTTGACCCACCATCATAGTTGGTAAATTCGACGCTGATGTCCAGAATGCATAGCAGAACCGTGTGCCATTTACAGGACGTGTATCGTCCCAGTATGATATGCGAAGGGCGGGAAGAAATACTATTTCCAAGAGCAACGTTATATGTGTATATTCGCTTCGTTTAACAGTAACAGGGGAAACGTTTGAGCTTTCAAAAAACAAACCACAACTTTGTATTCGTTACCAAAAAAGGTAAGGTTTCGTTGGTCACATTTAGTTTCAGGAATTATTTTTAACGGCGAAATATTTATTATCTGTATTTTCCTTCCACATCGTAGTTCGAAAATCCGACGGCGGATTCCAGAATGCATAGCAGAATCATACCACCTTTCGAGTGCGAGAATAGTCCAAGTATGATATGAGAAGGTCGCGGAGAACTACTTTAACCATGTGCGATGTTATATGTGTATCTTCGCATCGTTTAACAGTAACGCCGGAACCGTTTGAGCTGTGAATAACACAGCACACCTTTGCAATCCGTATAAAAAAATGGTAAGATTTCGTTGGTCACATTTAGTTTTAGGAATTATTTTTAACGTCGGAATATTTAATTATCTGTATTTTCCTCACACATCGTAGTTCGAAAATTCGACGCCGGCGTCCAGAATGCATAGCAGAACCGTACGCCATTAAGAGGACGGGAATCGACCCAGTATGATATGCGATGTTCGCGAAGAGGTATTTTAACCATGTGCGACGTTATAGGTGCATATTCGCTTCGTTTAACAGTAACACGGGAACCGTTTGAGCTATTGAAGGAAAGAACAACAACTTTGTATTCGGTACGAAAAAGAGGTTAGATTTCGATGGAAACATTTATTTGTATGGAATATTTTTAAACTTGAAATATTTAATTATCTGTATTTTTCCCCACCATCGTAGTTCGAAAATTCGACGCCACGTCCAGAATGCATAGCGGAATCAAACACAATTTAGAGTACGAGAATTGCCACCGTGTGTTATGTGAAAGTCACGAAGAACAACAATCGGCTAGACGACGTTATAGGTGTATATTCGCTTCGTTTAACAGTAACACGGCAACCGTGTGAGATATTGAAGAACCAAGCACAGCTTCATATTCGGGATCAAATAATTGTAAGATTTCGTTGGATACATTTAGCTGAAGGAATTATATTTAAGGTCGAAATATTTAATTATCTGTATTTGACCCCACCATCGTAGATTTAAAATTGGACACCGTCATCCAGAATGCATTGTAGAATCGTAAGCCATTTAGTGGACGAGAATCGTGCCAGTATGATATGCGAAGGTCGCGAAGTAATACTTTAACCATGTGCGACGTTATATGTGTATATTCGCTTCGTTTAACAGTAACACGGCAACCGTGTGAGATATTGAAGAACCAAGCACAGTTTCATATTCGTGATCAAATAATTGTAAGATTTCGTTGGATACATTTAGCTCAAGGAATTATATTTAAAGTCGAAATATTTATTATCTGTATTTTCCCCTACATCGTAGTTCCAAAATTCTGCGCCGATGTCCAGAATGCATAGCAGAATCGTACTCCAATTA
>NW_017102105.1:0-288 GCF_001263275.1 Habropoda laboriosa
GAATACATAGCAGAATCGCACGCCATTTAGAGTACGATATTTGCCGCTGTATATGTTGTGAAACTCGCAAAGAACTACTATCGGCTAGCCGACGTTATAGGTATATATTCGCTTCGTTTTACAGTTACACGGCAGACGTGTGAGCTATTGAAATATCACACCCAAACTTTGTATTCGGTACCGAAAAAAGGTAAGATTTCGTTGGTCACATTTAGTTTTATGACCTATTTTTAACGTGGAAGGATTTAATTATCTGTATTTTCCCCCACATCGTAGTTCGAAAATTCG
>NW_017102106.1:0-903 GCF_001263275.1 Habropoda laboriosa
ACCACTGTTTATTTGTTTAATTAGGACGGCTGACCATCGATTAAAATATACGCCATCTACTAATTAATAGTTATTAACCACTGCAATGTCAGCCACTGCTTTTACGACTGTTACATTATATTGCAACCTCTTTATCAACAAAAAATTATAATAACGGTTATTGCACACGAATATCATATATTAAGCACTGTTTGTTTCTCCCGAGGCCGGCATTAGGATAGGTTTTTGATTATAACGACGCGCACGATATTCATAAAAACGACTGCTAATTTGTTCAGTTAGACATGCATACCTTCGATTAAAGTATACGCCATCAATGAATTAATTGTTATTAACCACTGCAATGTCAACCCCTGCTTTTACGACAGTAACTTTATTTATTGCTACCTCTTTATCAACAAAAAATTATATTAACGGTTATTGCACACGAATATCATATATCAACCACTGTTTGTTGCTCCCGTGTCCCGTGTCCTACCACTGTTAATTTGTTCAATTAGACATACCTGCTATCCATTAAAATATACGCCATCAACAAATTAATAGTTATTATCCACTGCAATGTCAACCACTGTTTTTACGACAGTTACTTTATTTATTGCTACCTCTTTATCAAAAAAAAATTAAATTATCCGTTATTGCACACGAATATCATATATCAACAACTGTCTGCTGCTCCCGAGTCCGGCATTAGGATAGTTTTTTGTTTATAACTTCGCGCACATGTTTAATAACTATCACTGTTTATTTGTTCAATTAGACATGCATACCATCCATTAAAATATACGCCAACATCTAATTAATTGATAGTAACCAACTGCAATGTCAACCGCGGCTTATAGGACGGTTAGTTGTTTTATTGCAACCACTTTATCAACAAAAAATTATATTAACGGTTATTGC
>NW_017102107.1:0-290 GCF_001263275.1 Habropoda laboriosa
TATTTTCCCCCACCATTGTAGTTCGAAAATTCGGCGCCGGAGTCCAGAATGCATAGCAGAATCATTCTCCATTTCGAGTACGAGTATCGTACCGGTACGATACGTCAAAATCGCGAAGAAATACTACCTCCAAGCGCGACGTATTAGGTGTATATTAGCATCGTTTAACCGTAACACGGGAACCGTCTGAGCTATTGAAAAAACAAACCACACCTTTGTATTCGATTACAAAAAAAGGTAATATTTCATTGGGAACATTTATTAGATGGAATTATTTCTAACGACGAAAT
>NW_017102108.1:0-263 GCF_001263275.1 Habropoda laboriosa
GCGATACTCGTACTCTAAATGGAGTTCATTTCTGCTGTGCATTCAGGACATCGGCGACGAATTCTCTCTCTACGATGGTGGGGGCAAATGCAGATAACTATATATTTCGACTTTAAAAATAATACCTAAAAACCATCTACGATGGTGGGGGCAAATGCAGATAACTATATATTTCGGCTTTAAAAATAATACCTAAAAACAAATAGTCCCAGCAAAATCTTACAATTTTCTGATCCCGAATGAAAAGGTGTGGTTTATTTTTT
>NW_017102109.1:0-618 GCF_001263275.1 Habropoda laboriosa
AAATATTTAGATATCTGTATTTGCCACCACCGTCGTAGTTCGAAAATTCGACGCCGACGTCCAATATGCATAGCAGAAACGTACGTCATTTAGAGGAAGAGAATCGTCCGAGTATGATTTGCGAAGGTCGCGTAGAAAGTCTATAACCATGTGCGACGTTATATGTGTATATTCGCTTCGTTTAACAGTAACACGGGAACCGCTTGAGCTATTGAAATAACAAACCACAACTTTATATTCGGAACCAAAAGAAGGTAAGATTTCGTTGGATACATTTAGCTGAAGTAATTGTATTTAAAGTCGAAATATTGAATTATCTGTACTTGACCCCACCATCGTTGTTCTAAAATTCGACGCCGACCTCCAGAATGATTAGCAGAATCGTACGCCTTTAGGAGTACGAGTATCGCCCAAGTATGTTATGTGAAAGTCGCGAATAACTACTATCATGTTCGCGACGATATATTTGTACATTCGCTTTGTTTAACGGTAACACGGGAACCGTTTGAGCTATTGAAATAACAAACCACATCTTCATATTCGGTACCAAAAAATGGTAAGGTTTCGTTGGGAACATTCAGTTGCATGAATTATTTTGAAAGTCGATATAATTAATTA
>NW_017102110.1:0-2328 GCF_001263275.1 Habropoda laboriosa
GGTGTGATTAAACTCGCGTACCGGTTCGGCACTTGAGCATCGAACATTACGCGACCCGAACAGGCGCCACAGAAATTAGAAACGGAAAACATTCCCAGAATTTCCCACCTTACGATAAGATCAACGGTTCAACGATCGTCAGTTGTTTGCTTCTTTACAGGGATAAACAGTGCATGCATTTTGATCACAGAAGCAGTTTGCTGTGAAAGATTCACGTGGAGTAACTTGATCTTCTTCTAACTCTTCATTTGTCCAATTTTTCAAGCAGGAATATTCTGATATCTAAGTTGTCTCGTTTGAAGAGGACACTTTTTCCTTGGACGTACCATAGAGCGGGTCGCGAAGCGGGCTTTTAACCTTCGTATCCCAAGAAGGCGATTGTCGATCCATTCGTACATCGAATAAAAGAGAACTGTAAATTCGAAAGTCTCGGTATTTTCTTACAAAAGGCTTTCAGCTGAAAATGTATAGCGTTGAACTTTCCGTTTCGCCGATATAACGAGACTTCCGCGTATTAGCGCGTTTCATCTTAGCCGCTGCATGGACACAGACAGATTAGAGACCTGACGAAGTTCGCGAAGGCGATCAGTGTTATACGAGACAAGACTGTTTGGCTCGAGTGACAGCTGAATCGAATGAGGTGCGAGTAAAGAGTGTTTGGATCGAGTGACAGTTCCTTTGAATGAGAATGCATGCGGGATAAGACCGATGCCCTGACGAAAAATCGGCACGTGACGAGAGTGTGTCTTCTATTGTATGAGGTTGAACGGAAAATTCTGAAGAGATGTCTATAATTGTTTCTTAGTTATTCTTTTGTTTTTATAACCTTATTTGGTGTTCTATCTCTTGTACTTATGAGTATATTTTCAACCTTTTATTTGTGTTTTTTCACTGCTAAACAAGTGTCTATTGATAAGATGCATATTCGTCACATACTGTTTTACGAGCTTCCTAGGGGAAGTACAGATATGAAAACGGTAAAAAATGTTTGTGAAGTGTATGGAGAAGATGCTGTGAAGATTCGTATGTGTTACAAATGGTTTAAAAAATTCCGATCGGGAGACTTTTGCTTAGATGATTCTTTAGCTGCTTATTTAGCTGCTATACTCCTTATCTGTCCAGTGGTAGCGTATTCGCGATAAAACTGTCCGTTCAACGAAGGCATAGTGACCAAAGATGAAACTGTATCGAAAGGGTTAAATAACTGACTAAATTATGCACGATTTGTTTTTTTTTTTTTTTCAATTTACACAGTTTATGATACAAGAAACCATGATTTCGATTTACACGGTATTCCGAAAAACCGATCTTCCGTGTAAATCGGGAAACAAGTGTACTACTAACTCAGCTAACAAAAATCTAGCATCGAACAACCACGAAAGCACAGTAAAATTCAACGAATAATCAAATTTCATCTCTCTTTTCGCAACACCGTGATAAAACAGAGTTCGTATCGGAGATTTCGAGCTTCGAATCGATCCAACGTGACTGTAATTAAAGAGGAGCGCGAGTGAACCCAGGTGGAACGGTGAAAATCGTCGCGAACGGAGTCTGGTTTCTTGGAAACGTGCCGCGTCTGCCAGAGAGATGGTAATTCTGGATCCACACGCACGCTGCTCGTGTAAATCGCCGGCTTAAGGGCTTGATTGTTTGCTCGCCGGCTAATTAAAGTGTACTTAGAGACCGGTTTCGTTCGCCCTATGGGATCGTCGCCGCTGTAAATCGCGACGCTCGTTGCTCAAGTCCTCGCGGATGTGGTTTTTGTTCCTCTGGAATATCGTTTTTGGGCACATATCGAGGTGGAATCATGTGAAAAAATGTTTATTAGGGAATTGTTGATTAATTCTTGCATGGTATTCGTAGGTCAGAGTTTTACCTGTATTGCACACGTCGTCGATTTTCTTTGTCTTTTCTCTAAGTTCTAAATTGTACAGTCGATGGAAGAAATAAATGTAACGACGTTGTAAGTTCGCTTAAATATCAAAATTTACGTGTTCGAACATATTGACAAGCGAATCGACCTGTTACACCCTCAAATATTTTCCTTCTTAGTCCTCAGTTTATCTGTATTTACGAGTCACCCACTTTCACGATTACTCGTACTGGACTCTTCACCTTCCCAATTTCCCAGAGTAATAGGAGGTCTGCTGAAGTATGTAGAATTCAATCAGCTCAATTATCCAGAAATTTTTGCTTTCCTTTAATTAGGAGAGAATATAAAATTCCTGGAGCACCAGTAGTAGACTTCCAATCCATATGGAAGACGGTCTAAGTAAAGAAAGAGAGGTAAAAGGATAAAGAAAACAGAAAATACAGTAAATTCTCCAC
>NW_017102111.1:0-3912 GCF_001263275.1 Habropoda laboriosa
TGTATTCGGTATCAAAAAAAGGTTAGATTTCGATGGAAACATTTATTCGTAGGGAATATTGTTGAAATATTTAATTATTTGTATTTGACCCACCATCATAGTTCGTAAATTGGACTCCGGAGTCCAGAATGCATAGCAGAATCGTACTCCATTTCGAGTACGAGTATCGTACCGGTCAGTTACGTGAAAATAGCGTAGGAATACAATCTCCTAGAGCGACGTTATATGTGTAACTTCTCTTCGTTTAACAGTAACACCGGAAATGTTTGAGCTATTGAAAAAACAAACCACACCTTTGAATTCGGTACCAAAAAAGTTAAGATTTTGTTTGTCACACTTAGTTTTAGCAATTATTTTTACGTCGAAATATTGAATTATCTGAATTTTCTCTCACATCGTTGTTCGAAAATTCGACGACACGTCCAGACTGCATTGCATAATCGTACTGGTACGTTTCGTGAAAATTGCGAAGAAATACTATCTCCAAGCGCGTCGTTTTATGTGTATATTCGCTTCGTTTAACTGGTACACGGGAACCGTTTCAGGTAATGAAAAAACAAACGACAACTTTGTATTCGGTACCAAAAAAAGGAAAGGTTTCGTTGGTCACATTTAGTTTTAGGAATTATTATGATCGTCGAAATAATTAATTATCTGTATTTTCCCGTCCATCCAAGTTCGAAAATTCGACGCCGACGTCCAGAATGCATAACAGAATCGTACCCCTTTAGGAGAACGAGTATCGCCCAAGTATCTTATGTGAAAATCGCGAATAAATACTATCACCTAGCCGACGTCATATGTGTATATTCTCTTCGTTTAACAGTAACACGGCAACCGTGTGTGATATTGAAGAACCAATCACACCTTTATATTCGGAACAAAAAATTGGAAGAATTCGTTGGATACATTTTGCTGAAGGAATTATATTTAAAGTCGAAATATTTACTTATATGTATTTGCCCCCACCATCATAGAGAGAATATTCGATGACGATGTTCAGAATGCACAGCAGAATCGAACTCTATTTGGAGTACGAGTATCGAACAGGTACGTTACGTGAAAATCGCGTAGAAATACAACCTCCAAGCTCGACATTATACGTGTATATTCCCTTAGTTTAACAGAAACACGGGAACCGTTTGAGCTATTGACAAAAAAAAACCACAACTTTGTATTCGGTACAAAAAGAGGGTAATGTATCGTTTGTCACACTTAGTTTTAGGTATTATTATTACCGTCGAAATATTTATTTATCTGTATTTCCCCCACCATCGTAGTTCTTATTTTCGACGCCGTCATCCAGAATGGATAGCAGAATCGACTTCTATTTAGAGTACGATTATCATACTGGTACGTTACGTGAAAATCGCCATGAAATACTATCTCCAAGCGAGACGTTATATGTGTATATTCCCTTAGTTCAACAGAAACACGGGTACCGTTTGAGCTATTGAAAGAAAAAACCACAACTTTGTATTCGATACCAAATGGAGGTAATGTTTCGTTTGTCACATTTAATTTTAGGAATTATTTTTACAGTCGAAATATATAATTATCTGTATTTGCCCCCACCATCGTAGTTCTCATATTCGACGCCGCCCTCCAGAATGCATAGCAGAATCTTACGCCATTTAGAGTATGGCAATTGCCGCAGTATGTTATGCGAAGGTCACGAAGAACTACTACAACCGTGTGCGACATTATTTGTGTATATTCGTTGCGGTTAGCAGTAACACGGCAACCGTGTCAGATATTGAAGAACCATGCACACCTTTGTATTCGGTACCAAAAAACGGTAAGATTTCGTTGGGAACATGTATTTGTGGGGAATATTTTTAAAGTCGAAATATTGTATTATCTGTATCTGCCCCCACATCATAGTTCGAAAATTCGACACCGGCGTCCAATATGCATAACTGGACCGTGCGCCATTTAGGCGACGTGAATCGTCCCAGTATGATATGCGAAGGACGCGAAGAAATACTATAACCATGTGCGACATTATATTTGTATATTCGCTTCGTTTAACAGAAACACGGGAACCGTTTGAGCTATTGAAAAAACAGACCACACCTTTGTATTCGGTACCAAAAAAAGGTAAGATTTCGTTGCATACATTTAGCTGTAGCAATTGCTTATAAAGTCGAAATATTTAAGTATCTGTATTTTCCCCCACCATCGTAGATCTAATATTAGACGCCGTCGTCCAGAATACATAGCAGAATCGTACGCCATTTAGAGTACGAATATCGCCGCAGTTTGTTATGTGAAAGTCGCCAAGAACTACTATCGCCTTGCCGACGTTATAGGTGTAGGTTCGCTTCGTTTAGCAGCAACACGGCAACCGTGTGAGATATTGAAGGACCAAGCAAACCTATATATTCGGGGTCGATAAATTGTAAGATATATTGTATACATTTAGCTGAAGGAATTATATTTAAAGTCGAAATATTTAATTATCAGTATTTTCCCCCACCATCGTAGTTCGAAAATTCGACGCCGTTGTCCAGAATGCGTAGCGGAATCGTACGCCATTTAGAGTACGAGTGTCCCCCCAGTATGTTATGTGAAAGTCGCGAAGAACTACTATCACCAAGCCGCGTTATATTTGTATATTCGCTTGGTTTAACAGTAACATGGCAACCGTGTGAGATATTGAAGAACCAAGCACACCTTTATATGCAGCATCAAAAAATTGTAAGATTTCGTTGTATACAATTAGCTGAAGGTATTCAAATTAAAACCGAAATAGTTAAATATCTGAATGTTCCCTCACATCGTAGTTTCGAAAATACGGCGCCGATGTTCAGAATGCATAGCAGAAATGTATTCTATTTAGAGTACGATTATCGTACCGGTACGTTACGAGAAAATCGTCAAGAAATATTATCCCCAATCGAGACGTTATATGTGTATATTCCCTTAGTTTAACATAAACACGGGTACCGTTTGAGCTATTGAAAAAAAAAACCACAACTTTGTATTCGGTACCAAAAAAAGGTAATGTTTCGTTTGTCACATTTAGTATTAGGAATTATTTTTATCGTCGAAATATATACTTATCTGTATTTGCCCTCACCATCGTAGTTCTCATATTCGACGCCGTCCTCCAGAATGCATAGCAGAATCGTACGCAATTTAGAGTACGGCAATTGCCGCAGTATGGTACGTGAAAGTCGCAGAGAAATACTATCGCCAAGCCAGACGTTATAGGTGCATCTCCGCTTCGTTTAACAGTTACACGGGAACCACTTGAGCTATTGAAAGAACATACCACACCTTTATATTCGGTACCAAAAAAAGGTTTGAATTCGTTGTGTACATTTATTTGTTGGAATTATTTGTAACGACGAAATATTTAATTATTTGTATTTTCCACGACATCGTAGTTTGAAAATTCGAAGCTGATGTCCAGAATGCATAGCAGAAATGTACTCCATTTAGTGTACGAGTATCGTACCGGTACGTTAAGTGAAAATCGCGAAGAAATACTATCTCCAAGCGCGAGGTTATATGTGTACATTCGCTTCGTTTAACAGTAACAGGGCAACGTTTGTGCTATTGAAAAAACACGGCACACATTTTTATTTGTTATTAAAAAATGGTATGATTTCGTTGGTCACATTTAGTTTTAGGAATTATTTTTAAAGTCAAAATATTTAGTGTTCTGTATTTTCCCCCACTTCGTAGTTCTAAAATTCGACGCCGGCGTCCAGAATGCATAGCAGAAATGTACTCCATTTAAAGCCTGAGTACCGTACCGGTACGTAACGTGAAAATCGGGAAGAAATAATATCTCTAAGCGTGACGTTATTTGTGTATATTCGCCTCGTTTAACAGTAACAGGGTAACCGTTTGAGCTATTGATAAAACAAACAACACCTTTGTATTCGGTATCACAAAAAGGTA
>NW_017102112.1:0-281 GCF_001263275.1 Habropoda laboriosa
AGTCGGGGAAAATACAGCTAATTAAATATTTCGACATTAGACATAATTGCAACAAATAAATAGTACCATCCAAATCTTACCTTTTCTGGTAACGAACACAAAGGTGTGGTTTGTATTTTCAATAGCTCAAACGGTTCCCGTGTTACAGTTAAACGAAGCGAATATACACATATACCGACGCACATGGTTATAGTAGTTCTTCGCGAACTTCGCTTATGATACTGGGATGATTCTCGTCCTCTAAATGGCCACCGGTTCTGCTATGCATTCTGGATGCCGAC
>NW_017102113.1:0-463 GCF_001263275.1 Habropoda laboriosa
ATGCATTGTATAATCGTACTCCATTTAGAGTACGATTATCGTACTGGTACGTTACGTGAAAATTGCTAAGGAATACTATCTCCAAGCGCGACGTTATATGTGTATTTTCGCTTCGTTTAACTGGTACACGGGAACCGTTTGAGGTAATGAAAAAACCAACCACAAATATGTGTTCGGTACCAATAAAAGGTAAGATTTCTTTGGTCACATTTAGCTTTAGCAATTATTTTTACGTCGAAATATTTCATTATCTGTGTTTTCTCCCACATCCTAGTTCTTATAATCGACGCCATCGTCCAGAATGCATAGCAGAATCGTACGCCATTTAAATTACGACAATTGCCACAGTATGTTATGTTAATGTCGCGAAGAACTACTATCGCCTAGCTGTCGTTATAGGTGTATATTCGCTTCGTTTAACAGTAACACAGCAACCGTGTGAGATATTGAAGAACCAAGCACA
>NW_017102113.1:1935-2602 GCF_001263275.1 Habropoda laboriosa
GGTAATATTTCGTTGGTCACATTTAGTTTTAGGAATTATTTTTAACGTCGAAATATTTAATTATCTGTATTTTCCTCCCTCATCGTAGTTCGAAAATATGACGCCGGTGTCCAGAATGCATAGCAGAACCGTACGCCATTTGGAGGACGAGAATTGTCACAGTATGATTTGCGAAGCACGCGCAGAAATACTATAACCATGTGCGACGTTATAAGTGTACATTCGTTGCGTTTAACAGTAACACGGGAACCGTTTGAGAATTTGAAAAAGAAACCACACTTTTGTATTCAGTAACAAAAAGTGGTAGGTTTTGTTGGGAACTTTTATTTATTGGAATCTTTTCTAACGACGAAATATTTAATTATTAGTATTTTCCCCCACATCGTATTTCGAAAAATCGACGCCGCCGTCTAATATGTATAACAGAACCGTACGTCATTTAGTGGAAGTGAATCGTCCCAATATGATTTGCAAAGGTCGCGCAGAAATACTATACCCATGTGCGACGTTATAAGTATATATTCGCTTCGTTTAACAGTAACACGGCAACCGTGTGGGATATTGAAATAACAAACCCAAACTTTGTATTCGGTACCAAAAAAAGGTAAGATTTCTTTGGTCACATTTAGTTTTAGCAATTATTTTTACGTCGAAATATTTAATTATC
>NW_017102113.1:4335-4751 GCF_001263275.1 Habropoda laboriosa
TCTCCGCAGTATGTTATGTGAAAGTCGCGAAGGACTACTATCGCCTAGCCGCCGTTATAGGTGTATATTCGCTTAGTTTAACAGTAACACGGCAACCGTTTGCGCTATTGAAAAAACAAACCACAACTTAGTATTCGGTTCCAAAAAAATGTAAGGTTTCGTTGGTCACATTTAGTATTGGGAATTATTATTAACATCAAAATGTTTAAATATCTTTATTTTCCCCCACCATCGTAGTTCGAAAATTGGATGCCGGCGTCCAATATGCATAGCAGAACCGTACGCCATTTAGAAGACGAGAATCGTCCCTGTATGGTATGTGAAGGTCGCGAAGAACTATGATTACAATGTGAGGCGTAATGTATGTATATTCGATTCGTTTAACAGTAACACGGCAATCGTGTGAGATATTGAAT
>NW_017102114.1:0-762 GCF_001263275.1 Habropoda laboriosa
GACTGTTACTTTATTTATTGCTACCTCTTTATCAACAAAAAATTATATTAATCGTTGTTACACCCGAATATCGTATATCAACAACTGTTTCTTGCTCCCGAGTCCTGTATCAGGTTAGTTTGTTTTTTTTATAACAACGCGCTCGAGTTTCATAACAACCACTGTTAATTTTGTCAGTTAGACATGCATACCATCTATTAAAATATACGCCATCCACTAATTAATTGTTATTAACCACTACAACGTCAACCGCGTATTATAGGACAGTTACTTTATTTATTGCTACCTCTTTATCAACAAAAAAATAAATAAACCCTTATTACACTCTAATATAACATACCAAACACTGTTTATTTCTCCAGTGACGTGCATCAGGCTTGTTTTTTTTTTTATAACAACGCTCTCGAGTTTCATAACAACCACTGTTAATTTGATTAATTAGACATGCATACAATCGATGAAAATATACGCCATCAACTAATTAATTGTTATTAACCACTGCAATGTCAACCACTGCTTTTGCGACTGTTACTTTATTTGTTGCTACCTCTTTATCAACAAAAAATTATATTAACCGTTATTAGACACGAAAATCATATATCAACCACTGTTTGTTGCTCCCGAGTCCGGAATTAGGTTAGTTTTTTGTTTATTACGACGCGCACATGTTTAATAACAACCACAGTTAATTTGTTCAACTAGACATGCATGCCACCGATTAAAATATACGCCATCAACTTATTGATAGTTATTAACCACTGC
>NW_017102115.1:0-223 GCF_001263275.1 Habropoda laboriosa
TCTATTTGGAGTACGAGTATCGTACCGGTACGTTTCGTGAAAATCGCGGAGAAATACTATCTCCATTCGCGACGTTATAGGTGTATATTCGATTCGTTTAACAGTAACACGGGAACCGTGTGAGATATTGAAGAACCCGGCACACATTTGTATTCGGTACCAAAAAGGGTAAGATATCGTTGGTCACATTTAGTTTTAGTAATTATTATTAACGTCGATATAA
>NW_017102116.1:0-242 GCF_001263275.1 Habropoda laboriosa
AAATACTACTGTTTTCTCAAGACAAACCACGTTTTGCAGAACTGCACACGACTCTTTTCTCTTAATTTTGCATGTATCGCCAAGAAAACGTACTGGGACGAATAAAAAACTGAAATACTGCTGCTTTCTCGCTACAAACCACGTTTTGCAGTACTGCAAGCATCTTTTTTCTCTATATTTTGCATGTTTCGCTACGGTAAACGTGTTTTAACGAATAGAAACTGAAATACTGCTGTTTTCTC
>NW_017102117.1:0-1011 GCF_001263275.1 Habropoda laboriosa
TGCTTTGCCTCGCGTTTTACTAAGATGTCTATTCCGCTAGTTACAGAGATAACACGACGAGTAGACGTCAGTTTGTGCGGAGACGAAAAGGAGAAGCTTACCAGGAAGCATGTTTAAAATCAACAGTAAAACATGGTGGGGGTTCGGTGATGGTTTGGGGCTGTATTTCCGCTAATAGAGTAGGAGATTTGATTCGAATAGATGGAAAATTAATAGCCAATTAATTGGTAACAAATTCCTCTTCCAACATGATAATGACCCCAAACACACAGCACGAATTGTGAAAAGTTACTTGCAAGAGTTGGAAGATATAGAAATGTTAAAAGTTATGAACTGGCCACCTCAAAGTCCTGACATAAATATTATTGAACATGTTTGGGATTATTTAGACAGAGCAAGAAGGAAAAGTCAATCGAAGAATGCAGATGAACTGTTTGAGGTGTTGCAAACAGAATGGCGAAAAATTCCAATGGAAATTATTAATAATTTATACGAAAGCTGTATAAGAAGAGTCAACGCTGTAATTAAGGCAAAAGGAGGCCATACAAAATATTAAAGTATTTACCAAAAACCATTATAACATTACATAATTATCAATAGTATATTGTACAAGAATATAAGTATAATAAAATATATATGCTCAACCTAACTGTGTACGTTCTTTAACCGGTAAAGATGTAAATTCTGTGATATAATGTAAGTGGCCTAAGGCTTTTGCATAGACTGTATATGCGTGAGGCGAGGATACAGCCTCCTACATATACACTCCTATACTCCACAGGAGTTGGTGGGGGAGACCCAGGAGTAGGGAGAGGAGTCGTCTGCGGCTCGCGAGCCGCCAGTCGCCCAGGCCTGGTATAGTCGATGAAAGCGATAACAGTGAGGTCGTAAATGAAAGAGTTAAACAGCGACACACAATTGACGTATACAGTCGCACTCAGGGCCGTGGATACGTTACTTGTGAACGGATGTTTAAAATGTCACCTTACGATCTTTCGTTAACCCTAGAAC